>NC_137461.1:289558603-289677277 GCF_964235325.1 Thermobia domestica | reverse complement strand
CTGGTGTAATGCTTCTGCTTCTTATTACGAAAAGCTCTGCATACTGGAGAGACATGTTATTCGTCTAGCTTATCGCCTTAAGCTACCATATCCCACATGGCTCACTTATGAATATATCTCGTTTCCGAAAATTACAGAACATCTTGCAGACCTTCGTATTAGATATATCACCTCTCGGATACACACAGGTCATCCGCTCTTTTTAGACATTCTTCACTCCGATGCTCTCACAGACTCCACCTACCGGTTCATACATTCACCATTAAACATATTTATATCTCTATATATCAACAGCACACAGTTGACTCCGGACGAACGAGAAATCTACGACATATATTTCATTGCCGATCACATTCCTCATCTTTTTCCATTATTGCACGAAGATCCTCACCATTAACAAGGGCTTCCCACTGTGTTCATTAGTCCCGAGTCGCCCCGGGACAGAAGATATAACCCTTCATCTGTCTGATTAACACATTTATGTTTGTGACGTGCTAGCACTTCATCTCATTTATCATTTTCACTTCTTATCATTTCATTGGCCACATGTTACACCTACTTTATATTTTTTTGATTTTGTTGCACTGATGATTAAACATGTTTGTTTTCTTTTTTTGCATTTATTTCATATTTCTACTTTTGCACTATATAATTATTTAATCTTACAGTTATTGTTGCACTATGTATTATATATTTCAGCATAAATGAAAATAAATGTAAAACGATAACATAAAATTAAATGATGATGAATTCACAACCCCTTTAATAGATGTTCCACTTCAGCAGTTAATAAAGAATATCTCCTAGCCCATCACCTGCCATCCCTTGCGCCTATTTTGTGCATAAGAATCGCATGCCAAAGAGAGGGCGTAACCCTCTGAAAGGCAGGAGGATGAAAATCGTTTATCATAGACTTCAACTATCATAGTTAACCCATATTGTCCTTTCCTCCCTAACAAAAAAAAAACGCTCTTAAATACCTTTCCTCCGCTTGTTCAACACATAGCACAATTACGTCAGAAGTTCATAACTACCAGTCTCCATGATCGTAAGGATATCTTTCTTGACACCATATTTACAGATTTACAACAAGAATCTCAATCTAAGTACTGCTATACACCACTCAGAGTTTTGCTTTCCATATACATCCGCACTCTTCCAGCAGATCACCACCATGCCACCTTCTTCCGTCACCAACTCATCCGTCAACATCTTCCACATCTTTTTCCATCATAGCACTTGTCTCACTACAACACTAATCTGGGCTTACCCCATGTTTCTCATCAGTCCTGAGCCGCCCCAGGACAGAAGATTAATCTGCATTTGTTTGTACTAATATCTATATGTTGTGTTGTGGCGTTACGAGCACCTCACTCATCATCATTTTTCCAATTTTTTTTTCTACGTTATTTATTAGTTTCAGTTTTCTCCGCACCTTTTGTTATCTTTTGTATCTGCACCTTTCCTTACTAGTTTGTTATTATTCATATATTATTAATGTTATTGTTGTTTAATATCTTTATTTTTTATTTTTGTTAGAGTATAATAACAATAATTGTTTCACAGCTCTTTGACCAGCTATGAGTTTAATAAAGAATAATTGATGCTCCCACACCCCTGGCCAAGAGAGAGGGCGAAACCCTCTAGTGGCCGTTTCTATATACCCATTCATTACAAGTTCTTCAGCAATCAACCAATACTTAAATTGATGCCCAACATCATCCAACTCAATAAATAAAGTACTGTCACTACCCACCACTCAAAAAAAAAAAAAAAAACGCTCTTAAACTACGCATCGATGCAGATCAAGATGTTCCACCCCGTCTACAATCTACACCACTTCAGCACTTAGTTACACTGTACCTTCTCACACATCCTGACGAACAAATAGACAAATTTCTATTAGCATATCAACCACCAGACTTATCACCAAACATTTATCCATCTTATGCACTTTAATTCGAACTAACAAGGGCATCATTATGTCTCTCATCATGTGTCGAGTCGCCCCGACACAAGAAGATAACCCTTCACCTGTCGAACTAACAATATCACTGTGTTGTGGCGTCTAACTTGCACCTCATCTTTCATCTCATCACACATACATTTCGATAGATATTGTACGTACAATAAATAACGATTCCTGATCAATTGATGAATAAAAATCCCAATTATGAATGAATAAAAACAATAAATGAATAAATGAAATTAAACCTCTTTGTCCATCCAACTTATCCTTTGTTCCCCCTTACGCATAACTACACTCCCAAGAGAAGGTATTCCCTTCTACGGGTTCTTGCATTGTAAAAAAAAAAAATCGCTCTTAAAGTTTGTACTAACTTCTATATGTTGTGTTGTGGCGTTACGAGCACCTCACTCATCATTATTTATGCATTTCTACGTTATTTAATAGTTTCATTTTTTCCGCACCTTCCACAGCTTCTTAACCAACTATGAGATTAATAAAGAATAATTGATGCTTCCACACCCCTGGCCAAGAGAGAGGGCGAAACCCTCTAGTGGCCGTTTCTTTACACCCATTGGTCCAAGTTCTTTACCAATCAACAAATGTTGTTCTTAAATTGATGTCCATCACCTTCCAACTCAATAAGTAAAGTACTGTTACTACCCACCACTCTAAAAAAAAAACGCTCTTAAAGCCCGTAAAGGTCCTTAAGTCTTTGATAGTTATAATAAGCTTTAATAAAGAACTCTGAGACCCTCACAAAGTCACACACAGCTACTATTTCCATACTTCAGTTCATTAAGAGAGGGCATAACCCTCTAACAGGGTTCTAGCCGGAACGGCTAGTCACTTACAAAAAAATCGCTTTTAAATTTAACACTGCATCTGTCTTGCTAATACAACTATGTTTGTGTTGTCTCTGCACTTCATCTCATACCTCATCATCATCGCTCTAAATTCTATTACTTTAGTCATACATTTTGTTTCCCATCATCTTAATACCTTAGCACCTCGTATACATATATATTTTTGCACATATTTATTCTACTTTTAATTTATTATTATTATTATTATTATTATTATTATTATTATTATTATTATTATTATTATTATTATTATTATTATTTATCAGTATACCTAGTTTTATATGCTCAAGTTTCCTCATGTTTATATAATTGCACTTTGACCATCTCACAATGTATAACAATCAATGTATATCTACTGACACCTATGCCAAAGAGAGGGTGTAACCCTCTAATGGCTGGGAGTAAGAGTACCATCTTTACCAAAGCAGTACATAATTGATGAATAAAGATTTATCCATTTCACTTATTACCTTATTCCCTTACCCCTTAAAAAAAAAAAGTCGCTCTTAATTCATATACTGAATCAAGGAGCCTAACCTCTCTTGTGCTAGTGTGCCAGCGAGGAACAAGTGTTGCAATACGCATTTGGGAGCAACGCACACATCCAACACTTAGAGGGTTGACGGAAGTTTTCACTTTCGAAGGGCAAACTTGTTTTTTGAACTTCATCTCATCATCTTGTTCATCTTTTTCATCCTCGTTTGGGCTTCGGCCATGGGCAGCTTCATTAAGATGGCGGACTCTAGCAACATTAACCGGCAATCGAATCTTGGCAAACATTACCTGCTACCGTTCCTTCAAATCTAGGCACTCAATCTGCACAGACCCGGTACCCATTGCACCTTCTAACCGCACTCGGCACTTTTCTTGGGGAAGTCAACCACTACCGTCTGCATTTAGAGACAGACATCCATCTAATGACTCAACACAGTCAGCAAAACGCATACGGTCACGGTCCACAACGGCCTCAATGGATGTAGAACTCATTCCACAGAATACCAATATTGCTGCTGGGGTTCAAGGTACATCCTCAATACAATCGAATGTCGATCCTGTCTATCATTTCATACTCACAGACTACGACACAAAGTACACTAATCCCAAACTAATTTTTCTGCAAATCATGAAATATGTTCCACGGGTACGGGATACTCTGGTCTAAATTGTTCCCACTAAAAGCGGCTACATTCTAAAATCTAAAGATCCGAATTTCGGAATTACTATTCGCAACAAAGCCTCCAACGAAATCTTCGGTAAAAACGCAAAACTAACAAAATTGAGGGATAAGCGGCAGAAACAACCTCCACCACCTCGGAAACTACCACCATTTCTATCAATCGTTATTAGAGGTGTCTCTCCAGAGCTTACCGATGCAGAAATTCAAGAGGAATTAAAGCAAGAAGGAATCTCAGTAGAAAAGTGCATTCGTATTAGGAATAATAATGGTCCGACATACATGGTTCGTGTCCTTTCTAAGCAACAGGACACTATTGATTACCTGTTACGTTTTGGTGCACCCATTTACAAGAAAATACATCGCGTTGAACCATCCAAAACACAAGGACCATTACCTATTCGCTGTGAAAAATGTCAGACGTACAATGACCATACCACAGCAGCTTGTTCCAACCCATCTAAGTGCGGTTATTGCTCGGGTCTACATGAAACCAAAGCATGTCCCAACTTACGAGGGCCACCTAAATGTAACACCTGTGGCAGTGTGGATCACCCTACATATAGCTATCGTAGTAAAGGGAAACCAGTACCGAAACCAGAGCACCCGGAGCTAACAGTACCACTAAAAACGACCGATACAACAACTCAACCTAACCAATCAATCTTACCACCGCTAACAGCCGAAGATCTTCTTCGCTACATCAGTTTGGTGCTTCAAAATATCTTTCCCTTTCAGCGAACCAATATCCTTCACCACATTATCACAGCCGCAAAATCCATCTTTCACATCAATCTCCATGCCACTTATTCTAACAATTATGTTCATTTTCACATTGGATCACTGGAAACTACTGTTTAATACAATCCACATAGTATTCTTCATAACGGGTATTACTTTCTTATTTGTTAACATTCGATCATTTTCGCAACATAAACTATTATTAGAAGCACTGTTGTTGGAGGAACATATCAATGTTTTTGCACTTAATGAAACCGCTTTAAAACCAAACATGCCAGCTCGCATTCCGGGCTATCAACTACAACGCCAAGACTATCATAATCACTTGGCTCGTGCACAAGGCGGAGTTGCAATAGACTTTTCTCCAAAATATCCAACTAGGGCGTACAATCCACCAGTTTTCAGTACCTTCCCGGAATATCTTCTTTACTCCATATACTTTCCGTCTATAATCATCAATTTTAGTACGATTTATATTCGTCCACGTCAACCTATCCCGCTAGAATATTTCCGATACATTGCCAATAATTATCGAAATATTATTATCATGGCGGACATTAATATCCATAGTAGAAGTGATCGTGAGAAAGCAGATTTTCAACAGTATTTAACTAACGATCTCCATCTTCATCTACAAATCCTTCCATCGCACACTAGACCTGTCAGTCAGACCACGCCTGACGTTGTTATTACTTCTCTGAATATTCTTTCAGACTGTCAGCTAGAAGTTTTGGACTCGATTGGGAGCGATCACCATCCAGTAAAACTCACACTAACTCGAGGGCAACGACCACGCCAAGAAATCGCCCCTCGTCATGTTCCGAGATATGATAAGGCTAACTGGCCTCTTTTCCGGCAGGATCTTGAACGCATTCTTCATTGTGAAACGCCTCCAACTAATGAAACTGAGTTAGTTTCCTGTGTTACAACTGTCACTAAAGCCATCCAAATAAGTGCTCAGAACCATATTCCAACAGAGCAAGTGCACGCACACAGACCGAAATTACCACCAACCTACATTCCACTTATACAGCAAGCTCGAAAACATCTTCGAGAATATTATAGGACTGGGAATGATTCATATTTACGCCTACATCATCAATGGCTAAGAACGGTACGTAACTATCTTGTTGCGTATAAACGTAGAAACTGGATAAAAACTTGTAACAGCTTATCCGAGGAAGCTCACCCTTCTCGCTATTGGCAACGGTTTCATCAGCTTGTTGGTAAAAACACTACAATAACCTACCCTCTCATAGCTGACGGTACTCCTCTCTATTCTGACGCAGAAAAAGCAAATGCATTTGCTGTCCAGTTACAGGCCGTTTTTACACCATCAGCTGCTTCCAAGCGTTGTGAACGGACAGACATATCATGTCTTCCTGCCTTACAACCTTCCACGGAGCACGCCATTGACCCAGACCATCCTCTTACTTCACCCATCACAGTCGATGAACTCCATACGGCACTAGCACGAAAAAGAAATACAGCACCTGAGATCGATTCGATATCTTACC
Source organism: Thermobia domestica (assembly GCF_964235325.1). Lineage (NCBI taxonomy): Eukaryota > Metazoa > Arthropoda > Insecta > Zygentoma > Lepismatidae > Thermobia > Thermobia domestica. The sequence continues at coordinate 289,671,013 of NC_137461.1, read as the reverse complement.
GACATATCAAAAAAGCCCTGCCATCACTCCTGCTACTCCTAGTAACAATATACAATTTCATTCTTAAAACTGGTTTCTACCCTTCAGATTGGAAAATTTCCAAAATTTGCATGTTTCACAAACCTAATAAACCTGTACATTCAGTATCCTCTTACAGACCCATCCAGCTCACCTCAGTCTTCAGTAAACTACTGGAAAAAATTATCGTTTGTCGACTCCATAAGTATCTTGGCACAACTTCTCTGTTACCTATCCATCAGGCGGGCTTTCGCCCTGGATTTTCCTTAAATGACCAGCTACTTCGTCTCAGTACAATAATTACTAACCAATATAACAAAGCTTTACCATCATGTCTTATTCTCATGGATTTAGAGAAGGCGTTTGATAAGGTTTGGCATTATGGCCTCATTAAAAATTGCAGTCGTTCAAACTTTCCGTGTGCTATCTTAGGTTAATATATTCTTTCATTTCAAATCGCATTGCATATGTTACAGTTGGTACAGCCCTCTCTTGGCCGATTTTTCCTCTAACTGGTGTACCACAAGGATCAGCTCTCAGCCCTTTATTATATATCCTTTATGCGTCCGATATCCCTTCTGTACCACGCAACGTCTTTATTTTTCAATATGCTGACGATACAGCTTTTCTTGCACTTGGCAAAACTGTGCACCAGCTTAACATTGCTTTACAAGCAACACTCGATAATTTCGTCAAGTGGTGTAAGAAATGGCACTTAATGATCAACTCCGAGAAAACACAAGCCCTAGTATTTCTACCGCCTAAATGTCGTTCCAAAGTCCATAGAAACCCAACTCTCTTGCGCCTAAGTGTTGATGGGTACCCTGTACGCCCTTCCACCACTGCTACCTATCTAGGCGTGGTTTTCGATTCAAAGCTCAGCTGGAATGCTCACTTGAAAAAACTAACGGACAAGGCCAATCTTAGATTAAATCTTTTGCGACGCCTCACAGGAACAACTTGGGGACTAAAAGCCGATATTTTGCTTCATACTTACAAAGCATTCCTTCGTCCGATCCTTACTTTTGGGCATACCGCTTGGTGCAATGCTTCCATTTCTTTCTATGAAAAGCTTAGCATCCTGGAACGACATGCTATTCGACTGGCACATTTATTTATTTATTTATTTATTTATTTATTTAATATACAACACAACAGGCTTAATACCCAATTACAGTGTTGTGTACATACAGCAAACGTTACATATATACATTTCTTAATTATTACTACAGATCACACATCGAATTAAACTTCCATATCCGACGTGCCTCACGTATGAATACATAGACTTTCCAAAGATCACCGAGCATCTCGCACAACTTCGCCTTAGGTACATAACCTCCCGAATCCCAACAGGCCATCCGCTTTTCTTGGATATATTATACTTCACATTGACGCACTTACCGACGCAGCATACCGATACAAGCACTCCCCATTAAATATCTTCGTATCTATATATGTGAAACATGAACAACTTCCTGCGGCTGAAAGGGCAATATATGAAGTATACGTCATTAATCATCATCTTCCTCATATCTTTCCATCTTAGCACAGATATCCTCATCACTAACAAGGGCTTCCCAATGTGTTCATTAATCCCGAGCCGCCCCGGGACAGAAGATTTAACCCTGCATCTGTTTCACTAATCACACTCTGTTTGTGACGTGTAAGCACTTCACCTCATTTTCATAATCATTATTCTTTATTCTATTATATTTATTGTGTACTGTAATTCCTATTAGTATCCTAGCACCTCAAACATATATCTGCACTTTTCTATTATATATTTTTTTTTCTTTTCAGAAATAATCTATGGATTTATTTTGCATTTACTAATCTTTGTGTTCATGATTACTGCACTTTGCCCATATATCATTACCTTGAAATCAATAGTGATACTTTGAACTCCATGCCAAAGAGATGGCGTAACCCTCTAATGGCTGGGAGTGGGAAGTTACTTTATAAAACTAAAATTGATGAATAAAGATGTCAATATGTTACCCTATTCCCGTACCCCTAAAAAACCGCTCTTAATTGGTACTGTAGCATTTTAATAGGTAGATAATGCATTATTATATAATTAAAATCATACGCCTTTATCTTGATTTAAACACTCTTTCTCTTGGGAAAAGATTGAAGGACTTCGAAACAGGAACCTGGAGAAGAATTGTGTGATTTAGATGGATAGAATGTAAAAGAATGAAAAATATTAGAAATAGTAGAAGAGGGAATAACATTTAAATTATAATTAAAAAGAAGAGAAACTGGTTGGAACATTGGCTGGCAAGAAGAATTGCATCTTGAGGAACGTTCTAGAACATACGGTAGGGAGGGAAGGGTAAAATGTTCGGTATGGACGGAACCATACTATAAGAGAAAATTCTAAAGCCGAATTCACACATAGAGTGCCGTACCCATGTCATTCCCCTGCTACGTTCCGTCCATGCCACGGTCGCAAGCATTGATACATACCATGCCGTGCCCATGCCATTCCCCTGCTATGTTCCGTCCATGCCACGGTTGCAACCATTGATACATACCATGCCGTGCCGTGCCGAGCTGTTACTGCTTTCTACACCATTTCCATCCGTTCTGGTCAACTTCGTGTCGCTTCGTGTACTCCGAAGAAAGCCGAAGGATCGCGAGGTGGTTTCTCTTCAAGGCAGCCTATCAAAGGAAACGCCCCACTATACACTATACAGTATACCAGCCTATATCCTATATGTAAATTAGGCCTACCGCTCACTGGTAACTTTCTGTGGGGCAACTATCTTGTTGCCCTTGCTAAATGCATTAAGCCTTATGGAAGTCCGCTCACTGCGGCAACGGCGACAGAAAAGTTGCCGAGGTGCCTCCAAGCAAGAAGATAAAATAGAAATAATGTTTCCTGCATGCTTTTTCGCACAACAGTTCATTCCGTGTGTAGCGCGTGAAAAGAAGTGTTTGCAGTGGAAGCTAATACGTATGTCTTTAATTAGTGATGAAGACAATGAAAAATTAATTGAGAAAATACAGAAACGTGCAGCGTCATATTAAAAAAAACGTATCCATGGGACGTGTAGCCCCCTAAATTTTTACTCCCCCTTAAAATTTTCACGGAAGGCTTGTAAATGAACAATAATATGGTAATAAAATACAATGTGGTTGGATCTGACCCACTAATTTCTACCGCCCCTCCCCTACATTTTTGGACTGGCTACTATAACAAAATACTTTGGATAGATTAATAATTACCTGTACCTTGGGCAGAAAGTGCTCATACATGTGCACTATACTTAATAGAATGTTAAGTTAATAATAACAAAAGAAGAATGTTTTTAATATATGTAAATTATTATTATGGGATAGTTGTTATTATATAAAGGTTTATGGATACATAGTCAGCAAGTTTGTGTGCTTGACAGTTTGAAGAAAAATATATTATAAAGTATATCAGCTAATAAATATTATCATTTTAACAGAAAAGGTGAGAATAATGCTATATAATTATTAAAGATAATTTTTACAGGCAAACAAATACTACCACTCAATATTTGTATATCTTACTTAGACGGACCAGGTTGACGACTACCTTCGGTGAGTCGTTGTAAAAATTTTGGTGCCTTCACACCGGGAATAGCTAAAAATTTTGGTTTACCTCACCCGGGAACATACCGCAAATTTAAATCCCGAAGCAGAGTAAGGTTGAATTTGCTTTTTGTCATATAGTTAATGAATACAAATTTGACCATATTACGAAGTGGTAGAACAATTATAAGAAAAATGGACACTGAAACAATGGAAAAGGAACCCCATAATAGTGACAATGGTGAACATAATGTTGCATCAGAAATGACATCATCAGAAGATCGAATCTTGCTAGTATTACAGCAGCAATTGATGCAGATGTCTACTGAGTTAAAGCAGACGATGAAGCATAACTCTGAAGAATTAAGTAGACGAATAGAACAAAAGTCTGATGAATCTAACAAACAATACGAGGAATTAAGCAAACGAATGGAACAGAAGTCGGATGAAACAAAACAATTAATTATCCAGACGATGAGCGATATCACCTCGCAGTTCGAGGAAAAGTTAAAAGAGATATCGGAGGAATGCCAGAGTAATCACAACCACCTGAGTCAAGAAATTAGTAATATAAAAAAGGATTTAGAAGTAACCGAATCTTCTGTTCAACAACAAAAGATCCAAGTCATCAGTAATGCTAACAACATACGTACAAACACGCAATTGTTAGCTACGTTACAGGAAGAAATTCGAATGCTACAGGTTAAGGATCGTACATACTACAATAACTCGTGTGATGGTCGCTTGGAGTTTCCACACTCGCCAGAGATGAACCCACCTTCGCCAGTATCTGATGAGGATATCATTCTAGAAGAAAGTCATCCGAATGGTACAGATGGACGAAACATAGATGGTGTAACGACACATCACGTCATGAATAGGAACTGTCACCCAATGGATACATGGAATGATAAAAGGAAGGTAAAATTAAGTGTTAAGATGAGTGAAATTCGAGCTATGAGCAAATTCAGTGGTAAGTGTAACGAAAATGCCACTTCTTTCTTAGAGAAATTCCAGGATGAATGCAATATTATGTGTATAGATAGATCACAATATATGAAATTAATCCCTCATGTATTACTCCCACCTTGTTCACTATGGTTTAAAGCAGTACGTGATCACATCAGCACATATGATGAATTCAAAGCGGCATTGATCGCGAATTATGAAAATGACTTTTTGCTGGCAAATAGAGATGCCACTATTAGAAATCAACACTTCAATCCTCGAGTGCATAAATCTATTGTAGAATTTGTTGTAAATACATACAACGAATTAAAGGTCGTTAATCCATTGCAATCGGAATCGAGAATAATCGCATCGATTCGAAATTTGCTTCCATTTAAATTGCAACAGATCTTATTTTCCACACAGTGTATGAGTTTCAACCATTTGTTAATGCTTGTCCAATGCTATGAAACGCAATACCATGCCATGAATCAACAAGCAAGAATGGGTAAAAATAGGAATAATTCAGATCATTTGGTGCCTGTTCGGAATTTAAATATCCGAAGTGTGAATAATACGGAACATAACCTAAGCCGAGTACACTCTAGCAATCAAAATGAGCAAAATAGACAAAGTTATGTAGGGAATCCGCCTAACCCAATTAATCGTAGTAATCCATATGTTAGACCCTATAATCAAAATAGGTTTAACAGTAGACGAAATGTATGGCGAAATTCTAGGAATTCAGCGAACTACGTGGATAGACGTAATGGTAGGACAAGAGATGGCACTTCGCATCAAGATCCAGGTATCGAAGTAATTTCTGTACAGAACAATAATACGGGACATCATCACGATTGTGCCGTGCAATGCACTTTATTAGAACCCTACAACAGTATGAATTTAAACTAATTGTTAAGAGATGGGATCATTAGGCCTTCACGAAGCGTCCATCTTAATCCATTACATGTTGTTCCAAAGAAAAATGGTTCTCTACGTGTGGTATTAGATTTGAGACGCACGAATAGTCACATTGATCTTGAACAAGTGAGGTACCCTCCAGTGGAAGAAATACTAGCTTCCTTACAAGGGAACACTGTATTCGGAAATTTAGATCTAGTGATGGCGTATAATCAGGTCGAATTACATGAAGATTCTAAACCATACACCGCATTTAGTTTTGAAGGTCACTTATACGAGTACAATCGTGTAGTCTTTGGGCTTATCAATGGTAGTGCGGCGTTAGCATCCTGCCTGAACAAAGTTCTAGGTCAAGACTTACGTAGCAACGTGATAACTTATGCTGATGACATCTTAATCATGGGAAAAAATCCACATGAATACTTGAAGTACTTAGACATCGTTTTAGACAGATTGGAAAGTTCGGGCCTTACTATCAATCTACAGAAATCCAAATTTCTGCAGAACTCTATAGAATTTCTTGGGTACCAAATTGATGCCTCTGGTTTACAATTCAGTCCATCTAAAGTACAAGCCATAGAAGATCTGCCTGCTCCAGTAAATGTGAAACAGACACGACAAATATTAGGGCTCTTCAATTGGTTTCGCAAAGCCATCCCGCGATTTGCTGAGATAGCCCAGCCTTTATTTATGATCATAAAGAAAGGAGTACCATGGCAATGGGGTCCGATCCAAGAACACAGTTTCAATAAGTTGAAGGAATGCGTGAAGCAAAATATCCATTTGAACCATCCCAGATACGACGTTCCTTTCTATGTTCAGTGTGATGGTTCTCAACTTGGAATCTCTGCAGTACTATGGCAACCTAACCCAACTATTCAGGAACCGGCTGTTATTTGTTGCGCTAGCCGTACTTTAAAGAAAGCGGAAAAGGGGTACACCACAACAGAGATCGAACTTTTGGCTGTACGTTTTGCAATACAAAAATTTGCTCCATATCTTAGCGGATGTCATTTCATAGTACTTACCGACCATAATTCATTGCGATACCTTAACAGCGTACAGGGATATAATAACAGATTACTTCGCTGGTCGTTAGATCTTCAAGCTTATGATTTCGAAGTACAACACATTAAAGGGGTAGATAATGGACCCGTAGATACATTATCACGTCTGTTTCCTGGAGAAGAACAACATATTTTGTCCATTAACGAATTTAAGATCTTACAGGATGAAATAGCTACCATTTCAATAGAAGATTTACGAGAACATCAAATGAAGCATCATGAATATAAACAAATCATGAAACATTTATCTTCATGCGGTGAAAGATGTAATTGTCCCAAACAATGGAATCTCAGATTTAAATTATCTAATGGAATTTTACTCATTAAAGATTTTAAATTCAAATCTAGGAACAAAATTTGCGTTCCACCTACGTTAACAGCACGCATATTAAAGGCCTACCATGATGATTTCGGACATTTTGGGTACGTAAAGGTATGTGCCTTGGTTAATAAATCCTTTTACTGGAAGGGAATGAGAGCTCAAATCAAAAATTATATCAATGATTGCATTGAGTGTATGCGAATTAAACACAATTACCAAGCTATACAAAAACCAATGCTCTCAATAACGCCTGAGAGACCACATTCATTTCTGTCGATCGATTTATATGGACCGTTACCAAGAGCAGCTACTGGAGAAACTTATTTGTTAACAACCATGGATATCTTTTCACGATATGTAGTAGCCTATCCCTTGCGTAGAGCAACTTCCGCTGCTATCGTAAATAAAATTATGAATGTATACATTCCTCATTGTGGCCCTATCGAACATATATTATGCGATAACGGTTCACAATTTAAAAGTGATGTGTTCCTTAAAGCCATGAACAAGGCTAACATTAAAATTCATTTTGTAACTCCGTACCATCCCAGTAGCTCTGTTGTAGAAAATGTACATCGCAATTTTGGTATGTTGTTTCGACATTTTTGTAAAGATAAACATGCCGAATGGGTTAAACATGTCAGTCAAATCACATACCTTTTGAATCATTCTATATCAGACATTTTAGGTGTGTCTCCTGCTAATGTGCATAATGGTTCTGATTTGGTTTTCCCTGTGGAACAACATTTTGATGTCAAATTAGAAGATTCGACAATTATGGATTCTTCCAGTTTAGTGAATATGGTAAAAATCCGAAGACATAACAAATTTTTGAAACGTAATTCACAAGTAGAGTCTTTGCAAGAAGGAAAATATCGGATCAAGGTCAATGACTTAGTTTTTGTTAAACAACATCCACAAAGTAATATGTTGTTAAAGAAGATTTATAAATTTTGTGACATTTTCTCAGGTCCTTATTTATGTTTTAAGGAAATAAATCCTAAAGTTTTCGAATTGTTGAACGCTAAAACGGGTACGTCAATTGGACTTCGTAATATAGATGAGTTAAAGGTTTGGAAACCTACTCCGTATACAAAGGAAAAATGGATGCATCTAGTGAAAGAGTTAGTTGCGCCTGACATTCTTGCTCAAATAAATAGAAATGAAGAAGACTGAAAAAAAAATATATATATATAATACCAAAAGGGTGTTTTCTGTTTATGTAAAAATAGACTTGTTTTCTTCCTTTTTGGTTATTCAAACGTAGGTTATGTTTAAATTTTGATTTTTGTTCACTTTAATTTTCTTTGATTTTCATTAACTAACGATAAGTTTTCAATGATTTGAAGTCTTTCTTATTAACGTGAAGGATTATAATTTAATTCATGATTGATTAAGCACATTATATCAATTTGTGTTGAAACTTTATTGTTAAAAATAAGTAGTAACGAAATTAAAGATTTGTTATAAATGTATATATATATATATATATATATATATATATATATATATATATATGAAATATAATAAAGATATATGCGAGATGTGATCAAGATATAAAGAACCTATGTAACATAATAATACTATTGTAAACGGACCAGTGGTTCTTGAAGATAAAAGCCAAGCTCACACATGACTTTTATATTCCGTCCCATTGTCGGGCGACATTTTTATATAACAAAATACTTTGGATAGATTAATAATTACCTGTACCTTGGGCAGAAAGTGCTCATACATGTGCACTATACTTAATAGAATGTTAAGTTAATAATAACAAAAGAAGAATGTTTTTAATATATGTAAATTATTATTATGGGATAGTTGTTATTATGTAAAGGTTTATGGATACATAGTCAGCAAGTTTGTGTGCTTGACAGTTTGAAGAAAAATATATTATAAAGTATATCAGCTAATGAATATTATCATTTTAACAGAAAAGGTGAGAATAATGCTATATAATTATTAAAGATAATTTTTACAGGCAAACAAATACTACCACTCAATATTTGTATATCTTACTTAGACGGACCAGGTTGACGACTACCTTCGGTGAGTCGTTGTACTACCGACCTGGGAAAGGGGCTGTAATTAGAGTTCTTGGCTCGCCGACAAATAACTTAGATGCGTTGGTGCCTTCCACTACCCTCCTGCCTTCATAATCATCATTTCTATTTGATCCATCAATTTTTCATTGTAATATCATTTAACAGGTATTTTCTCAATAGAAAGGTTGGACGGTCTTATTTTCTTTTCTTTCTCCGTCTTCCCGTCCTCGAGAAATGCATGTGTTGAGTAGTATCTAGATCAGTAGTCGCCAAACTTATAAAGCTTCTAAGCTACCATACCATTTTTAGATCCTTTTGTGAGCTACCAACCAAAATAACTACCAACTTTAAAAAATCTGACATTTTTTTATTGCCTATAATCTTACATTACTCGCAAATATGATATCAAACTATCCAAGTTAGCAAGTGTCTAATACACACACGAAAAATATGCACAGCCCCACGCATGTTTTTCCAAAACGTGCACAACCCCACGTGTATACATATACAATCAACTGTGAGATGAGGATGATAATGGCAGGTGCTCGGGAAAAACAAACAGTTGTTGCCAGCGCCCCCTATCGTTAGCGTCAGCTCAGTGTAAGAATCAAGTTTAGCCAACCTGAGCGTTAATGTGATGAACCGAAAATGTCTCTGCGAGCTACTAGTAGCTTGTGATCTACGGTTTGGCGATCACTGATCTAGAGGTTTTTTTTTACTATTATTATTACATTAACTGTTATGTTACTGCGTCAGTTACGTTGCGTTTTTTTCAGTCCGATCACCAGAATAAATCACTCAAATGATGTATTAATAATGATAGATAGAATTTGATACGTTAAATGAAATAATGTATTAGATAATGAAGAAGTCGTGATTGAAGAATGAACTACCGAGATATGTATATATAAGCCAAGATCAAAGGTTACGTATGCCAGACTTTGTGACGACAACGAATTTCAAATACTTCTTTCTTGAAATCAAATTTCTATTTATGCGAACCTAATGATTCACTAATCACCAAATATTAGGGAGGGGTGCCCACAAGGGGGTCTATGACGCAAACTGCGTCATTAAAATATTTGAGGGGGTTAAAAATCTATATAAATATGTTTGAGGGGGCATAAAAATTAATCGAAAAGATTTTTTTTTCCATGGAAGAACACCTATGGATAGACAATTGCCGGGGGGTGCATCATAGACATAAGGGGGGGGCACCACTGTATTAGGCACAGGAACTTGAAATTTTAAACAAATGTTTTAAGACTAAATTTACAAAATCAAGTTTTGAGAAGAAGAGGGTTAACGTTATCTTGTTTTCCGTCAAATCTTTTCTTTTTTTAAAAAAAATTAATAAATAACGCTCATTCTAGAAAGTTTAAATTTTGTACTAATGTTCTCATTAGGCCAGGATTTCCCAACCAATGCAGTATATATATACGGGGAGATCAACTGAAACCCGTTCGTTCCATATAGACCCTATTATTCCTACAATGTGTAGGAGGATATTGTTTGTTTAATAGTGTGTAATGGCTAATGTCCCTGTGTGTTGGGTGTAGGAATGTTGTTCATACGTGTTTCCATTTTCCAGGTATAACGAGTGAAATAGGGCATTCAAGATCCCCAATCCGTCCAAACAGGACCAGCGTGCCGTCATTCAGTTTCTGAGTGCCGAAGGTTGTCAACCAGCTGAAGTGTTCCGGCGTATGAAAGACGTGTATGGTGATGCATGCGTCTCCAAAACAACAGTGGTGGACTGGGCCAGAATGTTTCGGAAGGGGCGTGAACAAACCACTGATTATCCCCGTTCTGGTCAAGCCCGTTGTTGCCACAGAAGACTCGCGTGGAAAGGTGAATGCGGCTATAGTTGCGGATAAACGCATTAGTATTCAATCCATATCTCATGACTTCCACATCTTTGGGCATTTAAAGAAGGCATTGAAAGGTCAGAGATTTCAATCTGACGCTGAGGTTCAGGACGCTGTGCGTGATTGATTTGATAGTCAGCCGTCCAAATTTTACATGGACGGCATTTGTAAGTTATGACCACTCAACGGGTTTCAGTTGATATATATATATATATATATATATATATATATATATATAAAAGTGTATAGTTGCAAAATAGTTCATTTTTATGTTTGGGCTACGAATACTTCAAATCCACTACTTTGAGAGCACAATCTTCCTACTTTTTAACATTCAGATCTGGAAACACTGAACCGATTGGTTGAGCATTGAGCGGCCCCATTGGTTGTGGTGCCAATATTTTAGAATTTCAAAGGAAGAGAGTGGAAAAGAATTTAGGAGACCGGCCTTTTTACACCTATGATCAGAGACGTACACAGAACATGGATTCTGTGGGTCCTGATCTCCCGCTAAGAAAGTCCCGACTTTATTGTAAATTTAGTCTAATTTAGGGGTAATGTTACAAATTTTAATGTAATTTATACTCACATTAAATTTAGACCTCCCAAAAATCTTTGGACTCTCCGAAATCTTTGGAATTACTAAGTACGTCCCTGCCTATGATAGTCATAACGAGTAAAACAACGTCTCTAACTTTGACTTGACGACCTGAATTAAACTTGACTTCGACCAACTGCCCAAGTGTGAAATATTGTGGTGTAGATGCTTGTGGTTTCTAAGATACGCATAAATTTCCAAATCAATACATTGAACATAATAGAGAAAAGATAATAAATACTATTTGTAGCAGCAATTAAGAGTCTTTCTTGGACGAAATTAAATGTGCGTAAAGAAGAACTGTTTAAATCACAATTAAAGATTAATGTTAGATGAAAAAAGTACTGTTTCAATTGCAATTAAAAGTCAATGTTGGACAAAAAAAAAGTACTGTTTAAATCGCAATTAAACGTCAGTCTTGGACGGAAAAAATACTGTTTAAATTGGAATTAAAGATCAATCTTGGATGGGGAAAGTACTGTTTAGATCGCAATTAAAGATCAGTCTTAGACAGAAAACTGCTATTTAAATTGCAATTAAAGATCAGTCTTGGACGGGAAAATATTATTTAAATTCCAATTAACGGTCAGTCTTGGAAAAAGTACTGTTTAAATTGCAATTGAACGTCAGTCTTGGACAGAAAAAAAAATGAAATGAACGATGTTTTTCTCACGACTAAGCGTATTTCGCTTGTAACCACATCTTTCCATAGGGTTATTCCATTAAAAATCGTCGAACACCCCCCAGTCGACCATCTGGGATTTTGATTAAATTTGACACACAGGTACCTACATCCCTCGTAAGAAAGCCTGTAATTTTTTTATTTTCTGTCTCCACCAGTTCTTGAGAAATTGACTTAGAAGTGAGGCAGTCTGCATCGTGACTTGCTGAATACACTGATTATTTAAGTTTTCAATGAGCAAGATCTCGGTTACTAATTATGTTATATGAGTCAAACTTTTTCTGCAATAAATATGCATCGTTGTAATGAAATAATATGTTGAAAGTGGCATGACCATTTTATGTTCGGATATATAAAATGTCAAAGTCAGCACTTTTTTACATCACCGTTTATAAAGCTCATTTTTTAACATGTCATAGATTACCTAGATAAAACAACAAATGCCTGTGTTTCTGTGCAGTAACTTACAGGGTAGTGAACTATATGCACCAGTAATACAAAGCTGTTTACACTTTATTTACAGGATTTATGAGATGTTAAAGTTGATATCATTGTAAGAAAACATATTTTTTGCTTATTTTCAGAGCCTTATTTAACTATGTTGACAGTTGAATATGAGTGTGATATTTTGAGTGAACACTGCTACTTACGTAACAAACAACTTGTGTGAATTTCAAAACCCTGATGTATTTCCTTCCATTATAAATCATCGCCTTTATCAACAGGTGTCGGTAGTCTTTCAGGTTTAGAACGGATATGGAGACGTACGTGTGCGCCAGGTGCAATCATTTACAATGATTGTGCACTTGAAAACATATATTGTAATACTGTAAAAAGAAACAACCTGCCATAGAAAGAAATTAATTGTTACAAAAAGTAGAGTTTTGTGGGTCAAAATTACAGTTCTATTAGTATAAGAAATTTAAAAAAAATGAAATGAAATCTTTGAGTTTTTCGTCCCATGGTTATGTCGGTTAGGCTAAAGGAGACGGTGATGATGTGCGATGAATGAAATGGCGGAATGAAGAAAGTGGGAGGAAACGGGAGAACCCCGAGAAAAGCCATACACACGGTGTTTGTCCACCACAAAGTTCACTTGGCGGGAGCAAGGTTTGAACCCGGGACCCCATGCACCAGAGCTGATAGTATAAGAAATTGAGTGTTCAAATAAGTAAGAAAGGGCATGCAATGTGAAAAAGAACATACTAAACCTGTTAAACACATTACGCAAGCAAATAATACGTGCATGTTGTGAAACATAAATGATTTGAAATTGTAGAAACATGTATGAACTAACCCTTTGCAAAAAAACATACCTTTCTTTACTTTTTAAGACATGCTAGTACTTTAAAAAAAAAATGAAATGAAATCTTTGGGTTTTACGTCTCACGCTTATGCCGGTTAGGCTTAAGGAGACGGTGATGATGAGTAATGAATGAAGTTGTGGAATGAAGAAAGTGGGAGGAAACGGGAGAACCCCGAGAAAACCCACGCACACGGTGTTTGTCCACCACAAATTCACTTGGCGGGGGCTGGGATCGAACCCGTTACCCCAAGCACCAGAGGTGAACGCTCTACCACTGAACCATCGTGGCCCCTACTAGTACTTTTTGGTAACTATTATAATCCAGTCTGTATGTTCGTCCACTGCTACCTTGTAATAAAGGTACTTCTAGGTATAGATAACATCATGAAATGGTATCCAAACTTCATCTTTCCGCAGTGGCCATGACAGCACTGAGGACTCGAGTGATACCATGAAATTCACACGTACTTCTTTATTTTCACATGACACTTCGTTGATCATACAAACGTACCACCTACTGTCATACATGCATGCAACGTACACATCACTATGAAGTTTATGTTGCCATTCTTCTCTTGCTTCCACGAGATACACTGTGGTATCAAACTCGTCTGCAGAAATTATCTTCATGAGGACTGTGTTTGCCTCAGTTGGTATAAATGCATGGTGAGAGCGAGTTCCAGGAATGATCTTCAAGTTTGCATGTCTTTTCTAAGCATTCACTTTCCCTCGAGATATCTTCAGCAGACACATAAAAATAGTGTATACCTTTAATGTTGCTGTCAGCCTATTCGTACATCCCCTGTGCAGTAACAATTGGTCTTGTAGGTGACTGAAGACTGGCTCTGGCTGTCAATCTTTGTGTAGTTTTCCTACACCATCACATGGGCTTTTGCCGTGGGATATTACAAAATAGTGGCATTCTGCTTTAATTCCGAAGACAGTTTCATGCTGACATAGATTGTAAATGTTCTTATAATTTTTATATTGTGATCCAGCACCATCACTGAAGTAAATTATCTTATCAATCTGCCTATCTTGAAGGATTTGTGTCAGGTGTGTCACGAAATGTCTTAGGAATATACAGGCAGTAGTATCATTATGCTGCAAACTGTCTGATATGCAACAGAAATTGATACATTGCAGGGTTTAATTATCATTACGGTACACCATGAAAGGATGCACAGTTGCCTGGGATTTCTCCAATGGTACTCTGAACCTCGAAACGTATAACGAACGTATAATTTTCGCCAAAGTCCAGTAAAACAATTAGCTCTGCTTTCTGAAGTGAAGTTTTTGTTCCTCAGGTATGCAGCTAGAGCCTTGGCTATGTAATAGTGCTCTCTAAGACTATCAATTCCCTGAGCCAATGTGTCACAAAACGCATTCACCGAGAGCTGTAGGGTTTGTAATGTCAACCGGTCTGTGTGAACCTAGTTTTTAAATTTAACACAGTCACCACCTTCAAGTAAGTTATCATCAAAACGGTTTATTAGATAATCTTGCACAGCCTCCTTCCTTCCACAATTGACAAAGTAATGTAACATACATTGTCTCTTCAATATCTTTCAGTTTCTTCAATTCTGATTTCCTGCAGAATGATAATTTGTGGCACTTGTCACCATTCCTAACACCTAAGCTACAAGGTTTCGTTTCTCTGATATGGTTCACAAATGGAAAATGCTACTTCTATACTAATTCATATACTAATTCCATCTAGTGGCGAGGTATAAGAATTATCTGATAAATCACTCTCAAGTAATACCATCCGTTGAGAATCTCGCTCTAATTACTTCCATTCTCCATATCCGTTCTAAACCTGAAAGACTACCGACACCTGTTGATAAAGGCGATGATTTATAATGGAAGGAAATACATCAGGGTTTTGAAATTCACACAAGTTGTTTGTTACGTAAGTAGCAGTGTTCACTCAAAATATCACACTCATATTCAACTGTCAACATAGTTAAATAAGGCTCTGAAAATAAGCAAAAAATATGTTTTCTTACAATGATATCAACTTTAACATCTCATAAATCCTGTAAATAAAGTGTAAACAGCTCTGTATTACTGGTGCATATAGTTCACTACCCTGTAAGTTACTGCACAGAAACACAGGCATTTGTTGTTTTATCTAGGTAATCTATGACATGTTAAAAAATGAGCTTTATAAACGGTGATGTAAAAAAGTGCTGACTTTGACATTTTATATATCCGAACATAAAATGGTCATGCCACTTTCAACATATTATTTCATTACAACGATGCATATTTATTGCAGAAAAAGTTTGACTCATATAACATAATTAGTAACCGAGATCTTGCTCATTGAAAACTTAAATAATCAGTGTATTCAGCAAGTCACGATGCAGACTGCCTCACTTCTAAGTCAATTTCTCAAGAACTGGTGGAGACAGAAAATAAAAAAATTACAGGCTTTCTTACGAGGGATGTAGGTACCTGTGTGTCAAATTTAATCAAAATCCCTGATGGTCGACTGGGGATTTTTTTCTAATTTCGGTGATTATATATGGACTGACCCCATAGGATTTGACGAGAAAAATTACCTCAAGTTGAGATAATAAAAAAATATGAATATCCCAAATTTGAGGTCATTTTTCTCATGATCCAATGGATGGATAGGCTAGTAGTTTCATTAATTCTCTATTAGTATTGAGTCTGCAATTAAAAATGTATCCCTACTAGAGCAAATTTACCATTGGCATGAGCAATGGTAATGCACTTCGTTAATGCCTTTTTTCAAATTTTCTTCTTGTTACTTTCAATACAATATAATCTTTTTAAAAATCTCATTATACTTAACACCATTCTTTCAGAAATATCGAACATTTGGAAATTAACGTTTTAGCTTTTTGTTTCTACCAATATTTTGTTACAACTAAAAGACATGAAATTCCAAGAACAATTTGTGCGGTATGTGGAACTAACTAACTCTATGGTCAATGTAACCCAGGAGTTCAGCTCCGTGTTAACAAATCCATTGACTTCTGTCCTTAACCAACTGGATCCAGCCTCTACTTTGTATTCCTATTTCTTAATATTGTCCTCCAATATGCACCTAGATCTTCTTAATGGTCGTTTTCCGATTGGATTTCCAGTTAAAACTTTGAAAGTGTTCCTATTTTCTTCCATTCTGGCTACATGACCTGTAAGCAAGACTCTTGCACTTGATGACCCTAACAATGTTTGGTAAACGGTGTAAGTTATGTAGTTCCTCGTTGTGAAGTTTCCGCCATTCCCCATTCTCATTGCTCTTGAGTTCGAATATTCGTCTCAGGATTTTATTAACAAATACTTCCAGTCTGTGATCTTCCCTCTGAATAAGCGATCATGTTTCTCAACCATACAGCACAACAGGCATGATTATCGTTTTATATATTTTAAGCTTCAAATTCCTCGCGAAAACTGAATTCGCGACAACAAAAGATTTTGAACTGAATAATTATATATATTTCCTATTTTCAGTCGACATTTAGTTTCTTCGTGCATATAGTTTTGAACTGTTAACATCGATCCTAAGTATTTGAAAGTATCTACTTTGTCGAAAGTATTATTTGATATTTTAACGCATCCAGATTTTGATGCTTGCAGAATGTAGATGCTGTTAGAAAATACGTTTTACTTCCTCTGTGTTTAAATAAATGATCAGAAAACAATAGAAACATGTCATTATTATCTTTGTATGAATGTCAATCATTTCTAAAAATACAAAAACTAATCAAGCATAATTTATTTTTTGATTCCTCATGTATAATTTCGCAATTTATTATCATCACAGTCCCTAACATCCAATATAAGGAAAAGTGGTGTGTTGCGTAAACGTATCTTTACAATGATAATGTTTTATTTCAAGTGGTTTTGTTCAAATATCTTTTTATATAGGCGTAAATACTAAAGTTGTGAGAACATTCCAATGACGTCCATTTTGATAGGAGCAGATAATGAAATGTTGCATTTCATGCACTTCATGCTAACAATTAATAGTTTCTTTTAAATAAAACACACATAGCTATACTAAGAGAACATTGTATTTCGAAGTTTAAAATGAAAAATGAAATTATTGCTTTGTCATATTTGAACAGTTGTTCTAATAACTTCCTGAATGACAAACGCTTTATAACTATTTGCTCTTAGAACATTTTCATTCATATTTTAAAAGTAAAGTTCAAAGTTTATTCGGAATTAATAAAGTCTAGTCAGCTTATCATCATAGCTATTCTGTCATTATTGGCAGGTTATTTACTACAACTGAAAACCTTCCATCATTTACAGTCTTCAGCTAACCTCTTTGTCTTCACGCACGATTTCTTTTCTTTGATATCGTCCATTGATTGTAGTCTCTTTTGCCCCTTTCCTCTCTCTTCTCACACCATACCCTCTAAAACGTCCCTCATAGTACAGTTCCTTCTTAGGCAATGTCCCAACCAGTTTCTCTTCCTCTTCCTAATAATATCTAAAAGTGTTATTTTCTCACCCACCATTTCTAACACCATCTGATTAGTTTTCCGCTCGACCCAACTAATTTTTTTCATTCTCCTCCACACCCACATTTCAAGAGGTTCCAGTCGTTTTTGCATAATGTCCATGTTTCTGACCCATACAGCACAATTCTTCACACGAAGTATTTTATGAGTCTTTTTCTCAACTTTTTGTTCAAGGTCCCACAAAGTAGTCTTTTCTTTCTCCTAAAGGTTTCTTTCGCCATTCCTATCCTTGCTTTTATTTTACGTTCACATTTCTTATCATTACTAATAATACTACCCATTAGTCACCTGTTCTATTTTCTCCCCTCTTACTTCTATATTTGACGCCGACCTTTTCCTTCCAATCACCATGGCTTTTGTGTTTCTAACATTTATTTTCATTCCATACTCTTCACAGACCGTCCCCAAGTTCTCTAACATCTTATGGATTTGCTCTTCAGATGCCGCAACAAACGCCATATCATCTGCAAACCGTATACACTTAATCATTTTACCTCCTATTCAAATACCGTCTTCATTTTGGAGGCTCTTTTTCACTATCTCTTCTAGATAGATATTAAATATTGTAGCCGAGAGACAGCGTCCCTTCCAACTGCACTCTCTGCAATTTCCTCCCCTCTTCTAACACTTATTTCTTGGTTCTCATGAGTCTTCGATCTTTCCATTCCAACCCAACCTTTCTTAGAACTTCCAACAACAATTCCCAGTGTAAAACACTTATAAATTACAAAGAATAATTAGAACCTAGTGTGTATTAGAGGAAATGGCTTTGGAAGCTGTTTTTCTAAATTTTAATAAAAATATTATCTACATTCCGAACAAAGTTAATCATTTCGAAGGGAAGATTGGGATACTTTGAATTCATCATATACCTGGAACAAAGACAACCAAGTTCTACACATTCAATAGAAAAAAAGATAAATATTTATAAATTTGTTGATTATATACAATATTTAATAGACTTATACGAAATTCCATTTTCTCCCTATGGAAGTTGTATACAATAGAACTGGAATTGACCTAATAAATTCTAAAATTTACTTAGATCGTATAGATCTCGAACAAGGTCTTAGGAAAGTGTGACGTACGAATCATATTTCGACTCTTGGCACAGATTCAATCTTGTGTTTCGTTCAAGCAATACTTTTTGGCAGAAAACTAGGTGTTTCTTGATGTAGATGATGCCTCTATTTTAATGTTGTTTTCTTCTGACTTGTCTGGATTTTCTATCAACACTTAATTTTTTCCCTTCTTATCGTGTATATTTTACTTAAGGAAAAATGTTAGTTTCTAAGACGATGGGCCTCCGGTTTTCCTGAGGGACAGAGTTACGAGGGGCGTCCAATAAGTTATCTATCTGGACAAGAAGGAAGGGGCGGAGCATGACGCCTGACACACACGCCAAGGGCACTGTGGGAAACCGCACTACGCAATTTGAGGTCAGTCGGAGCAAAGCAGTGGTCGTAAGCAGTGTTTGTGTTACGCTGCGTCCTGACTGTTTGTGTGACGACCCGGATAGTTCATGTGGCTGACTGTGCTTTTCAACTGTTGAATCATCCTTCCTACAGTCAGGACATGGTCCCTGGTGATTATTTTCTGTTCCGAGATCTAAAGAAACATCTGCAGGGACACCGTTTTCGTCAGACAACTTAGTCGAACAGGCTATTTCCTAGTTGATTGGGCATGACAAAGACTAACTTTTCTCTGGAATTTCTTCACTGTCCACAAAGTGGCGACGGTGCAAAGTCCTCCATGGGAACTACACTGAAAAACAGTGATGACCAGGTGAGTCTATCTGACTTCCTTCCTATCTAGGTAGATAACTTTTGGACACCTCCTTTAGTAAATCCCAACAATATGCCATCGCACCGCTACTAAAGAACGAACAAGGTAAATTTCTTTTAAATAAGGTATAGTATATAAGTACATTACTTTTAAATATAAATAGTTTATTAAGTTCAAAAATACACATTAAATTGACAAGTAAAAGTAATTGAATGACTAACATAAGGACATACTGTAAATCCCTTATATATAAATATCACAACTGACTCTAACACATGAGATATCTTATGAGTTAAGGCTTATTATAAACCTTTGAATATCTGATTGTAAGGAACTTTATCAAACACTCTTTTAGACAAAGTAAGCGCCCGTTCGCTGAATGCTTTTTCTATGCCTGGAGTCACTTGACGAAGTACCTCTTTCACGTTCTCGTTCAGAAAATTATTCATTCTGTCACCTGCAATGAAAACAAGGAGCTTATAATATCAAATATAAAAACACAATAACGTTTTGTCTTCTATGACATATGAAATCAATAAAGTTTTTAATTTACTTATCTAATTTCCAGATACAGCTTTTGAGTCCAAGAAGGAACAATCCTTCTCATCAACAACAACAATAATAGAAATGGAAGTTGATCAGATAATATATTTAAAGGTATTATTACTATTCACCTGTTGAATGGATCAACATCACTCGGGATGGTTGAACATGTTATTTGAACCCGATTCCTTCAGATTGCTTACGAAGAATGCTAAGCACTGATTAAGTGAGAAAGAGAGATAAAAATCGTTCAAGTAGGAAAAAATATCCTACAGAGTAAGGTGTTTAAGACAGGTAAAAATATTCAATAGGGTAAATTTCTTAAGATATAAAAAAAGTAACATTTAAGACAGGTAAAAATTTTAACGCAGATATAAATCTGAAAATATCCCGTGGAAACACCCTTGCGGATCATAGTAGAACAAAGAGAATTTGAACAAGTCTACAATTTCAAGCATCTGGGAAGTATTTTGACAAGAAACGCTTACTGCACGAAGAGATCATGTCAAGAATTGCCATAGCTAAAAAAGCATTCAACAAGAAAAGATCACTCTTAACTAGCAAGTTCAATATTGGACTTAGGAAGAAGTTGGTCAACTGCTACACACGTGTCCGAAACTTAAGCATAATGCAAGAAGTTGTATGTAAAAGGCGGGAAGGTCATCGCGAGCACAGGAGGTTTGGTGGGTGACGTGTGTTGCTTGTGAGGAGCATTGAACCTGCTATGGCAAATGTTCGCCAGACCCCCTATGGTAAAAAATCGAAAACTAGTGCTGGATGCGAAAAAGGTACCTTCCGTGTGTGCAGTGTTGTAGTGAGCGGAAGATACTGCTGAGTTGTATGTAGCAACATATTAATGAATTATGGCACAAAGACATCCGTTGGATTCATTTACCAAAGGTTGAATCATTGGGCGCTTGGAAAAAGGTGACACACAGACAGCAGTAGCACGAGCCATCAATGTGCCACAAAGTGTCGTGTCTAGGTTGTGGAAACAATTTTGCGACACCGGAGGCTGCCGCCGTAGGCCCAGTGTGGGACGTCCATGGGTTACAACTCAACAACAGAACCACTAATTAACCATAACAGCGCGTCGGAACCGGACCCTGCCTGCAAGACAACTGTCAGCGGAGCTTGCAGCCGCCTCAGGGGTACAACTGTCACGCCAGACTGTGTACCGGAGACTGTGTGCAAGTGGTCTGTATGCCCGACTACCAACAATATGTGTTCTACTGACGCAGGCACAAAAAAGATCCCGTTTACAGCTGTGTCGGGAACATCACTAGTGGACCTCCAACGAATGGAGCCGCATATTGTTCACAAATGAACCCCGATACAGTTCCCAGAGCGATTCCCATTGCACTCTGATCTGGCGCGAACAGGGAACTCGCTTACATCACACAAACATTGTGGAACAGCATCGATATGGTGGTAGTGGAGTACTGGCCTGGGCAGGCATTATGATGAATGGTCGTACTGACCTGCTCATCTTCAATGCTGGGTCTATCAATGGACAGAGGTACAGAAACGAGGTTCTGCATGCCCATGTGCGGCTTTTCAGGGGCGCAGTGGGCCCACAGTTTCTGCCCATGGATGACAATACATAATTTTCATTATCTTTTCTTTTAGTTGTATGACTTTTTATTTTAGCTTTATTAGCCATCAGTTTTGTTTGAAAACAGGAACATTTCACAATAATCGAATAATTTTCCCATTTTCCCATTCACGGCATTTTACATTAACTTGTATCAGTGTTCGAAATGAAAAAAAAAAAAAAAAAAACAGCAGAGGTGGTATGTTTTATTACGATTTTGACTCGACATACCGGCATCTAAATGAAATGCAGTGAGAATATGTTGCGTAAAAGATTACATTTCTGTTTACGTAATGACTGAAAACCATTGAAGAGCTTCTCTGAAGTATCGGGGGGAAGGGGGAATTGGAGAGACTGTTCCCCGCCAACAACTCTCTGAAAAAATAAAATATCCCCTTATGTTGTATTATAGAGAATTATAGACGAAAATGTTCAAAAACCGAATGAGAATATTAACAGTATCCTGCGGGAAAACTCCCAAGTTTCCCCCACTAGACTGTGAGTGGTATTCCAAACCCAGGAAAGTCCGCCCCCACAGCAGACAATCCCTAAATCCGTCCATGCTCAAAACACGGCATTTACATGCATTAAGGTAAGAAGATACACCCATACATAAGAAAGAAAGAATTCAATATGGCTCATCTAAATATAAACAAGATGAACTTCTTTGAAGACACCTCATTTTAAAAACAAAAGGTAGGAAAAAGGTAAGGAAAATGTCGGTGTTGTCAACTTAGAAATTATTTCTACATAAGAAATAAAATCTTTTCACGTGCAAAGCTATTCGTTAATAAGTGTGTATAAAACTAGATTAATTAAAGATACTTAGCATCTACTCTCCAGTGACGGTATGTCTTGATCAATGAAAAACCAGAGAGGGTATGCGTTCATCACTGAAAAACCATAGGCGGTACGGCATACCACCGCATACCGTCTCACTTCGACCACTGACTTGTATAACTCGAAACAATTTTCATTATAAAACGAAATGAAATTTTTCAGCTTTACGTCCCACGATTATGCTGGCTACGCTAAAGGAGATCATGGTGGTAAATGAATGAAACGGTGGAACGAAGAAAGTAGGAGGAAACGGGAGAACCCCGAGAAAATCCACGCACATCGTGCTTGTCCACCTCGAAGTTCACTTGGTGCGAACTAGGATCGAACCAGCGACCCCACGCACCAGAGGTGAACTCTCTACCACTGAGACCGCGACCCCCAATTCTCATATGCAATTATAATAAAATAATAATAATAATAATAATAATAATAATAATAATAATAATAACTGTATTTAATTTTAATTTTAATAGATTACTTTGGAGTTAATTTTAACCGTTATTTTCTAATATTAATTTATTTCTAATAATAATTTCTAATATTAATTTAATCAATTATTTTTTCGTTTCTTTAATTTTTAATTTTATTTCGTTATTTTTCCAACTATGTCCAATGATAGCCCATGCATAGCGAGCGCCGAAACTGCTTGACTTGCATAATTTCACAGCAATCGTTATTTTGGTGGTCCGTGAACATAATTATTTTTGTATACAAACTTTACTACATTACATTGACTTTGTACTTTTACCAAATAAATTTCGACAAAAGACTTTCCAAAAATTATAAGATAATGCACTGCAATCAGAAGCGTATTCAGGCATTGTCTGCTAATGAAATAGAAGAGGACATAACAATGTTCAAAGTAGAAAAAAAGCAGAGGTGGTATGTTTTCTTATGATTTCGACTCGACATACCGGCAATGTAAATGTTGCCTAAACGATTGCATTTCTATTACATAATGATTCAAAACTATGGGAAAACTTTTCGTAATTATGGGGGCGGGGCATGGAGAGGCTTTGCCCCTCGCCCCAACTGATTTTTTATATTAACAATTTTTAAACAATTTCCCGCGGGAAAACTTCCGATCTCTCCACTCGAATGAAAGGTATTCCAGGCCGCCGGAATCTTGTTTCCAGTTATTAGAGACGCAAAAACACGCTTTAATGAAAATATATAAGCTCCATCAATTCTTGACACACCACATATTAACCGAATACTTAAGCAAAACAACAGAATATTTTTTTTATTTCGTAAACTATGTTTTTTCGTAAATACCGGACTCAGTTATGTCAGGTCAAATCCAGGGATTGAATACATCATTATGGAAAGTGTGAGCAGGCAAGTAGCCAAGGGAGGGGGGGATAGGACCCCGCCTTTCGAGACCAGAAATGAAAAAATTATGGAAGGATGAAACAAAATGAAATGAGAAAAAGAAGGATCAGCGTTAAAAATAAATAAATAAATAAAAAGAAACTAGAGGAAGCTTTTGGTTACTCTTTCTTATGAGGAGATTTGTATTACTTGCAATACATGGTGGCGAGGTGAGCGAGATATCCTGGAAGAGTCAGGGAATTTGAAATTTCTAGAAAAGTTACAGAATTCTCAGAATTTCTGCTACTAGTCAGGGAGATTTCAAGCTTCCGAAAACATAGTGCCGTTGAGTAACAGCGTGAACATTTTTTTTTTATCATAATTTGTCGTCATGGCTTCCTTGCAGAATCAAACATGTCATTTCAAAAACAATTTTCTACTGCTCCTTTAACCTGTCATTTGGAACCGACAGTAATTGACGGAATAATAAAAACAAAAATTTATATGGAAAGGGAGTTCTATTAACATTTGATTCAACAGAAAAAAGGAACGCAGATATTGTAAACTGTTTTACAAGACATTATTGAGTATGTACTTTTTATAATAGTGAATATATACTTTTCATAATAGTTGAGATCATAATGAAAGGAAAATTGTTATATTTGAATGAACAAAGAAAGGAACGTAAATATTGTAAAATCTTTTTCAATACTTTTTTTATTCTTTCATTACTCGAGATTTCTTCATAGTTTGCTATTAAAATACTTACCAACATATCCTCATTTAATTGTCCTAACAAACCAATATACGTTGATAGTAAAGTAGTTTACATTGATCAAGCTCCTGAGCCTTCAAAACGTCATATCACCCCCCCCCCCCCGTTACGAAATCCTGGCTAAGTGCCTAGTGTGAGGCGTGAGGCAACCAACATGAGTTCTTGCATAGTAGGAAGGTGTGAACTACTTTTTAGATACATTATTTTAAAAAACAAAAGATTCAAAAAATATAACAAAAATGTTGGTGTTGCCAACTTAGAAATTATTTCTACATTATAAATACAATTTTTGACGTGCAAAGCTCTTGTCTACTACTGTGTATAAAAATAGATTTATAAAAGGTACACTAGCATCTACTTTGCAGTGACGGTATGTCTTGATCAGTGAAAAATCAGAAGCAGTATGGCATACCACAGCATACCGTCTCACTTCGACCACTGGCCGACATAACCTACCTAATGCTTTATTTCCATTGAAGAGATTGCTCATATGCATGTATCCCTTTTCTGCATTCATTTTCACTTTGAATGAAGTCACTTTCATGTAAGTTTCGCCATTTCTTACTTCAGGTTCACCATCAATAATCCACGTCGAATCAATGTCATCTGAGAAGAGAAACAACAATAAATGTCAGTTAATATAAACAGAGCAGACGGTGCGTACGTTAAGATTGCTCAACAAAATTACAAATAATAACTGCCAACTGATGCAAAGACAACTCTGCTAAATATCAATGAATATCATATAAAACAGGTGTATTCCTTTAGAGCAATACAACTACCGACACAATCTTATTACTTCGCCCAATGGCGGTTCCTGAGGGAAATCATAAACTAAAATGAAAAAATAAATCCCTAATATATTCACTCTTTACAGGAGTTCTGTTTTTTTTTTTCTTTCTTAATTTTTCCTTCGTATTATAGCAATCGCGAGGAGTCGTGAGCCTTGACCTAGATTTACCAATTTCACCATTCAATAGAACGCGAGCGTATGTCCCGATCGTCAACCTCCATCCATGAAATTTCGTCAATGTCGTCTGTCTCTTGTGCTATACGGAGAACATCTCCTGACGGTGCAGTGTTGTCGGGTTGCAGCTAACTTTCATTTGTTGTTATTGTTATTTTATATATTTGCTATTATTATTATTATCATTTCATTTAAATAATCGTTGTGTTCGTATTATAGTCTTCTGTGTTATATTTTTCGCTTATTCAGCATGTCCTCTAAGTTTGGCAACGTTGTTGGTGAACTTTTGCTGTTTCAGTTTCTCTCCAGTGTGCGTTCGGAAAGCAGCTCCAGGACTCGTACCGTATTCTTCTGATTCATTACACGTAAAAAAAAAAAAAAAAAAGCAATTATATTATTCGTGTAGAGCTCAGGTTTCACGAATCGTCGCGGCCACCCACTATAGTAATTGAGAAGGCTTAGTGAATTTGTGACTATATGGTGGAGCCGCGCTTGTCCTTAACTTAAAATGCTGTTCAACACACGTTGAGTTGTCAAAGTCGCACTCATACAGTCGTAAGTACCTTAGGTTACAGTCCAATAAAACTCAATAGTTCATAGATTTTAGATTAAAGAAGAAGAAACGAAACAACATGTCACAAAGAGTGGTTCTCAAACTTTTTTTTTTTTTTTTATTAATACATTCATTCAGTTCGACGTTGTTTCGAACTGCTACCTATGATTTGACTTAAACAACACATTTACTATTAGCTATTATTAAATAACACAACTGTACCTATGTGTTGGCAACTAGCCCTTTTGGGATCCTGGCTTTTTGGGCTATTTTTTAGACTTTCAGTCAAGCAGCTACTGCATCGTCACTATTTATCCTAGGATCATGGTCCATACCTCATTCTTTTCAGAATAGAGCTGGCTTTCAAATGGTACCACTTGCGTGCTCATACCATATACCAGAAGCGGGGAAAAAATGTCAAAGTGAAAATTTCGGAGGGAATTTTTTTTTCTCGAACTTTGGCCCCCCCCTGGACCCCCCTGTGTGATCGTAGCCATCTAAAAAAATCTGAGAAATAGTACTTGGTATACTGAATGTGTGTGCCAAATTTCAAGTTTCTATCTTGAATAGTAAGGGCGGGAGAATTTTTATCAAAAATTCCCACAGTGCCCCAAAGTACCATAAAACACTACGATCTCAGGGAAAAAATTCCTGAGACATCCCTAATTACCCTAGGACTATAATCCGCCAATCATTCTGTTCAGAATAGAACTGTCTTTCAGGCGGTACCATTCATATGTCTCCATTATGTATCTAAGGCGGGAAATTCCTGAAAAAAGGGATTTTGGGGGCAAAATTTCCCTTTTTTCAACTTTTGCCCCTCTGGACCCCCCTGTTTTTACGCATAAATCGAAAAAACTTCTGGTAAATACTACTCGGTGGACTGAATGTTTGTGCAAAATTTCAATCTTCTACGTGAAAAAATAGGCCCGCCAGAAAAAATTTCCCTACCATGCCCCACTTTTACCCTATACAGAAGTATATTTGGATAAAAATTCACTGAGACGGCCCTAATTACCCTAGAATAATAATTCGACCGTCGTTCTCTTCAGAATGGAACGGCCTTTCAGACGGTATGACTCACGTGGTCCTATCATGTATGTGAGGCGGGAAAATCACGAGAAACGGGATTTGGGGGGTAAAAAATCCCTATTTTTACCCCTTTTCCCCTCTGGTTCCCTCCCTGTTTTAGCACTGACATCAGAACAAAAAATCTGGTAAATACTACTCGGTGGACTGAATGTTTGTGCAAAATTTCAATCTTCTACGTAGAAAAATAAGCCCGCCAAAAAATATTGAACATAGGCTTAGAAAATAAGAAAATAAATTTTTGACTTATGACGTCATCACCTCCTATGTCTGGACGCAGGACGGTCTGAAACCATACGTAATGTCTTTTACAAGGCCTCTGGACTTGGAAAACAAAAAAAAAAAACCGGACGAAAAAGCTCAAATAGAAGAGAAATAACGCAATGTACCATGAAAAGTGCATATGGTACACAATTGTACCATAGGATCCCCAAAGGGTTAAATTAGTAATAATGCGGCCGATTTCAACGTCGGCAGATGCTGGGGTACTTGTTTCTAACCCTCCCCCCTTGACCCTTCATGAAACTAAAAAGCAGATCAAATCCAGTGAGAAATTAACGTTGTTTTAGTTTAAACTATAAAACTATAAATACTCACAGAGAGTAAGGTTGCTCTTCCCTGATCCTGACATTGGCAGAAGTAATATTCTTCCATTGGTTTCGTAGTCTCCTACCATAGAGTAATAAGGGAAATGCGCTTTAAATTCCAAATGATGCCTTCGAGGATTTACACTGTCAAAAATAAATAAACAAACAATAATATTGTTGAGCAAACTAGATAATTTAAATAAGTTTATCACAATATAAATACAGGGTGGGCTAAAATGTCAGGAAGGGGTTACAACTATGAATAACTTTTTTTTTATTTATTTATCACTAGTTTCCATGGATATTTCACAGATTTAAAAACCAAGGATGAGAGATTGTTTACAGTTATGGCATATAATCTCAGGTAGGTCTATGGGCACCACAGATATGGGCTCTGTGTAGCATATGATTCATGACAGGGGTCTACACTTCAGGTCCAAATGCCCGTATTTCCACTTATTTTCTTTGAGGCTATCTGAAACACAAAGTGTATGTAAACAAACCTCTAAAATACAGCAGCTCAAGGACAATATTCGTGCAGAAGTACGGGTGTTGATCCCTGTCATGAATCATGTGCCACACAGGACTCTTATCTGTGAGGCCCATAATGGCGGACACCTACCTGAGATTATATTCCACACATACGTGTAAACACTCTCTCATCCGTGGTTTTTAAGTCTTGTGAAATATCACTGGAAACTAGTGATAAATAAAACAAAGTTATTCGCAGTTATAATTCCTTCGTGACTTTTGGCCCACCCTGTATTAGAGCTTAATATTTTAAATTGAAGTCATTAATGAAATTTAAATTTAATGTTTACAATAAATAACGTATTCGGTCTTAATTACAACTACAGTCTATGTAGATTCGATTCTCGATTTATTTGTGATACGTACTTTTACTTTAGAGGTACTACAGAAAAGTAGCTGTGTCTCGTGTATACACATGATGTAGTTTTGTTTGAATTTCATAAGATATTCTTAATCATTATTGAAACCGGAAGTGATAGATTTCTATCACTTCCGATTTGAATAAAGGGTTTAGAGAGAAGATGGTGCCTATTCTTAGAACGCTAAATCGATTTTTAAAATCGCTTCTCTCCGTACATCAATATTGAAACCAAAATTTGCAGTGAATTTCTATCATTTCCGGTTTTAGTAGAGTCTTAAGAATGGAGATAAAATGTAATCGGGAGACGATTAACCAATTGCAGGAAATCTTTCCTGTATTTTTGCTCTGTTGTGATCAGCGTGAAAAACGGAAATAATTGGTTTCTACCACTTCCGAAGGATGGATCACCTTCATTAACGACATCAAATTCTAATTTTTGTTTCTTCTGTATCCTGGCAAAAATTAATACTGATCATCAAATAGTTTTTAGATTATTTTCTTCTTCCGAACCAACGGACGGACACATGGGCAGAGTAAATATCCAAAGGAGTTTTAGTAAACGAAGTGTCTTCAAACTTGAGATCTGCATTTCAACAGACTCAAGCATTTTGGACTTCTTTGCCACGATCTCTTGCTTATCACAAGTCGATTTTGGAGTTGTTTGCCACGGTATTTTGTTTAACGCAATTCGAATTTTAAGTTGTTTGCCATGTTGTCTCGTTTAGTACAACTCGATTTTAGAGTTGTTTGCCACGGTGTCTCGTTTATCACAACTCGATTTTGGAAATGTTTGTCATGGCGTCTCGTTTAGTATAACTTGATTTTGGAGTTGTTTGCCACGGTATCTCGTTTATCACAACTCGATTTTGGTAATGTTTGTCATGGGGCCTCGTTTAGTATAACTTGATTTTGGAGTTGTTTTCCACGGTGTCTCGTTTAGTATAAATCAATTTTGGAGTTGTTTTCCACATTGTCTCGTTTAGTATAACTTGATTTTGAAGTTGTTTTCCACGTTGTCTCGTTTAGTACAACTCGATTTTGGAGTTGTTTTTCACAGTATCTCGTTTATGGCAACTCGATTTTGGAGTTGTTTGTAACGTTGTCTCGTTTAGTACAATTCTATTTTAGAGTTGTTTACCAAGATGTCTCGAGTATCACAACTCAATTTTAGAGTTGTTTGCCACAGTGTCTTGTTTAGTATAACTTGATTTTGGAGTTGTTTTCCACAGTGTCTCGTTTATCACAACTCGATTTTGGAAATGTTTGTCATGGCGTCTCGTTTAGTATAACTTGATTTTGGAGTTGTTTGCCACGGTATCTCGTTTATCACAACTCGATTTTGGTAATGTTTTGTCATGGCGCTTCGCTTAGTATAACTTGATTTTGGAGTTGTTTGCCACTGTGTTTCATATAGTACAACTCGATTTTGAAGTTGTTTGTCGCGGTGTCTCGTTTGGCACTTAATTCAATTTTGAAGTTGTTTCCCACATTGTCTCGTTTAACACAACTTGATTTTAGAGTTGTTTGCCGCGGTATCTCGTTTGTGGCAACTTGATTTCGTAAATGTTTGTCATGCGTTTCGTTTAGTATAACTTGATTTTAGAGTTGTTTGCCACGGTGTCTCGTTTATGATAACTAGATATTGTGGTTGTTTGACGCGGTGTCTCGTTTAGTACAACTCAATTTTGGAATTGTTTGCCTTGATGTCTCGTTTAGCACAACTCGATTTTGTAATGTTTGTTTATGGCAGTACTAATGTTTTCTATATACTTTATAAATATATAAGTAGCTCGTAAAAAATATACAAAACCAGAGGCTGATTACAGAGCTATTATAGAGCAATTTATGTTTATATTAATTCATATTTAAGCTCATCTTTAACATACAACAGATAAAAATTTAAACATTTTAAATGGTCCAGTACAATATTAGGAAAGTTTAACAAATATATCCCTTGGTTATAAAGGAATTAAAGTCTGACATGGTATTCCTTAGAAATAAGTCTCTGGTAAGAAGTTGTGAAATTAGTTGGTTAGACTCAGGTAAATTTTCCTGAGTTTCAACTTGATCGTTTCTAATATCTAGATTCACTTTTTAGTCCATGACACTTAAGTTTTTCAAAACAGGCATGGTTTATGCATCTATGATATACGCTATATACTCACTTGGCAGACACAACTTTCATATTCTCAAACCCATAATGCTTGTTGTTTTTCAGGGTAAGCGTAAAACCAACGGCACCTCCTCCTTGTTTCACCGAAAGGACAGATACTGAAAGAGGCACTGTACGGGGTAATCCAAATTCTTTTATTCCTGAAATGTAGTAAAGTATAAATATTATTTATCTGTGAAATCTAAATGTTATTCATTATTTAAAAGAATCGCTCAAATCAATGGAAACAATTTTGAGAAAGTCTAAATGCAACAAACATTATAATTTTTATTGCTGCCCCAATTCGATTAAACTTACTATTTGACAATAAAATTTTCTACGATAATTAGTCCAAGAAATCAAATTATTTCTTTATTCTGTTGAGGCACTGTATTTATTTAAGGTTTATCATTTATTAGCTATAATTCCAAAAACACATCCTTCTAAGATGGCGATCTTATTTTATATCTTAACAACCTAAATCCGCATATATGGTCACAATATTTAATAGCATAAATAAACAGGCCTATCTATCAATAAAAAGGCTATCTTATGTATGGAACTCTTCTCCTCACACACATATTATCGTTGCACAACTCACTTTCAACTCTTCATAATATGCAATAACAGCTATAAATTTAACATTAGTGTCGCAAATGAGGTGTTTCCAGATCATGTGTGACTTTGGATGAAGGAAGTAAACACTCTACCAAACATTTTGTTATCGAGATTTTCGTAGTGGTTAGAATTTCCTGCAAACATAAATGCATTACTCATTTTATTGCCTCTTTTTCTCCCTCGTTTTCCCAGCCGTACCACGATTTATCCAATACTAATATTCTATCACAACCGGAGCTGGGAGGCGGCGGATAAAAATATAAATGCCGTAAAAATGTAAATGAATGGATATATATATATATACCTTAATCGAACGTGAACAAGCTAAAAATTAATCTTATGAACAAATGAAGAAAAATTCGGTTTGTAATGTATAGCACGTGTAATAACACAATATGAATTAGGTACATGTAAAATAATATCGAACATACAACTAAACAAATCCCTATTTTTAATATTTACAGCCGTTCGATTTTAATTTTTGGTGACTTGGTGGCAATTTGGAACGTATTGTCATACTCACTACAATCTTTGACCGGTCAGTCCGTTCAGAATGATCGTGGTTCTGGTATCAAGTCCCAATTAGGTTCAGGTGTCCACTGTAGGCTCCACAAATAGTGATCCAAACTGGTTCGCACTAATGCGTTTATAGTTGCACAATTACTACTCCGGATTTTTATTTGTGAGGGTTCCAAATGACGCACAGTTACTTAGTACATAAGAGCATAGGCGAATATTATGGTATATGAAAATAATATGCGACACACGACGTATGATATTTCACTAATTACAAGACCATTGATAGGCAGAGAGGCCCACTTCAATATTCAAATATATGCGTTCAATTTTCAAATTTTCTCGTCTTTAAATACTTAACCCAGGCATGGGAGTTCACTTCACACTCTCCTGCAAAGCTGCTTAGAACATCACGGACGCTAGAGGTCCGGCATCCAAAAGTGTAAGCGCGAGAATAACTTCGAGCTTCCACATACAGCAAGGCGTCGGTCGGAGGAAAGTTTCCCGAAAGGTCCAAATCTAAGAGACAGTCACAAAGAATGTAGACGTCACGTGAACAGCCACCCTGTTTTTCAACCATATATGGTCCTAAAACAAGGGCCAAGCACACAAACACACAACCAAGCATATCAAACTTGTGAAAAAACAGTTCTGAGAACCTGCTTTCATATACGAGGCTTGGTCAATTAAGTAAATAAAATTAACACTGTTTTTCCCGTTTTAATTTAAAAGCAATAAATGAGCTTAGGAAGCCGGTGACAAAAATACTACAGAAAAATTTGAAATATTTGTATGTCCATTATAGTTCCAAATATTTATCGATTTTATGAAAGTGGGTAGTTAAAGCGTTACTGAAAATAAAAGTAATATTCTTGACTACTTAATATTACTACTTTAAAAGTAAACATATTTACCTTCAGTCTTAAGAGAATCAGTAAATTGCTGAATGGAGTTTCGAACACATTCGTTGAGATTTGGGTCATTCAGATTACAAAGCGTCGCATAATCAGCTGTAAAAGAAAAAGGAAACGTACGTTATCAACCTGTTATTTTTTGATAATGCAAAATTTCGATATTTTTTTTACCTAATATAACGACATTTTGATATTTAGTATTTATATGTTTTGATATATGTCGAGATTTTGATATTTAATTTGTTTTTGATATTAGATAGTTTCTTTTTATATTCAATATTATTTAATGTTTTGATATTCAATATTTTAAAAAATATTTTGCTACTCAGTACTTTTTAATGTTCAATATTTTTGACATTTTTATATTCGATATCTTTGATATTTGATAATATTTTTGTTTTAATATTCGTTATTTTTTAATGTTTTGATATTCGATATTTTGGATATTTTGAAATTAAACATTTTGACACTTTGATATTGGATATTTTTAATATTTTGATAATCATTTTCTTGTGTTTTGATATTCGTTATTTCCTGATGTTTTAATTTTCGATATTTTGGATATTTTGAAATTAAACATTTTTGGCACTTTGATATTCGATATTTTTGATATTTTGATAAATCAAATTTTTATGTTTTGGTATTCGTTATTTCTTGATGTTTTGATATTCAATATTTTTTTTATATTTTGAAATTCAATATCTTTGACATTTTAATATTTGATATTTTTAATATTTTGATATTCTATATTTTTTCATATTTATATGTTCTATATATTTGATATTCAATATTTTTAATGGTGGAAGAATTGGTGGAATGATAAAGTGGGAGGAAAAGTCCCTGACAAAACTCACGGAGACAATGCTGTCCACCACAAATTTACTTTAACGGAAATCGAACCAGGGATCCGACGCACCAGAAATAAGCGTTCTACCACTGAGATACCGTGTCCCCCATTCCAGAATATAATATAAAACATTTCCTACGCTTTAATTAGGTAAATTGACTGTTAATGATGTCGTTGTTGAGAAAAAAGAGACTTTTGTAGACACTTAAGTATAAAGAAATATGTTGTAAAAAAGGTTTCTCTTGGAGGCACTAGTAGCAAAACCAAAATTTTTAGAATGTTAAGCTGAAGTTGTGTTGCACGGATTAATCCCCAGATGCGGTCTATATTTTTTATGTAAATTTCACGGAGTACCAATGATTTTTCACATTTCTCGCAAAAGAGTGAGCTTTCACCGTATGACTTTTAAGAATATCTCCTGCAGGCATATTTGCGGATCCCAAACGTTTCAGATATCCTCTGATCTGATTGGTCGACACAGATAAGATATCACAAGACATGATCTACATATAGCACAAAGTAAACGGCAAATGGTGTCGGCTCTGGTAGCTGAGTGAGCTAGCGCAACATATTAGTAAAGGAAATGTTTTTAGCGTGGGTTCAAATCCTGCCTACGGACAGTTTTTTTTACTACTTTTAAATATTTTTATAACACTTCCTTCGTTAAAATAAGATTAAAAATAATATTCAAAAAGTCATTTAACGATCATTTTTTTTTTTAATTTTCATTAAACTTCTTTCATTAAAATAAGTTTGCCCTTGTACTATATAGATCCACAGCAAATGTAATAGTAGTACGTTGCCCTTGTACTATATAGATCCACAGCTAATGTAGTAGTAGTTGTAGTAGTAGTAGTAGGAATGGGTTAGAAGCCTCGCAGGGGTTGTTTGGGTTCTGTTCTCGACATCAAATTGGCAAGAATGCTGAAACGTTTGGGATCGGCAAAAATGCCTCCTGCAGTGGTGATTTCAGATTTTCCCTCGAGGAGGCTTTCAACATAAAGTAATAATATAGTATAAAAAGTTTCAGCTGCTCTTCCCGCTGAAACTGTGGAGACTGTGGCGCCACCACTCAAGGAAGTTGAGTACTACGAACAACTAAAACCAAGAACGAATCAAATCATTGAAAGCGCGTGAGTCTGATAGAATTAGTTAATGATACACTTAGCTATTGCCAGTAGCAGATTATGCTGTTAGTTACAACTCTAGCTGGTGGTGTCGTAGAGTCACTTTTGAGTTGCATTGTGGGAACGATTTGAATTTCCATTAGGAATATAGGGAGTGGTTTATCAGAGTAATCAGTGGCTTCCAATATACCGGGGATGCAAAGTAGTGTTGCGAAAATATTGGTAAATAGTATTGATGACGAGACGAGACGAAGAATTAGGTTTTCGTGTCTTATTTCGGTAATCTTGTTGAGATCTCGTTTAGATTCTCGAAGGATTCTTTCTCATCTCGACTCGTTTTGTACATTTAAATACTTGATTTTTACAACTAGTAGATTTTACACTTAATACGAAACCTTAATACTATATAAAGAAAAGTACCGAATAATAATTATTATTAGAAACCTAAACTAAATCACGTTATGCTTCAGTTATAACTGAAATATTTATTAGTGAAAAATATGAACAAAATTGTAGGTATTTTCGAAGTAAACTTTAACCGAAGAAAACTCGTCTAAAAAATAAACTACCCCTTGTCGATATATTCGTAAGAAATAATTGACGTAATATTATAAGATATTAATAAATTTAATATTTCTTTATCAAATATGAAGAAAAATCGTCTGTCATTTTAAAATCAATATGTCCGGAAAGGAATTTACCCCAAGAATAAACTATTTCTTATTGATTGCTTCATGAGAAATGACATATCGTGTATTGTGGGGCTATTAATGAAACATTTAAGAAATATGAATATAATTGACTGAGACTTTTTCTGAGAAAATATTCAAAAGATACTCACCCTCAAGACTATACTAATACTTCTAGATTTTTCAGGAGAGGTGAATAATGCTA
This sequence comes from Thermobia domestica, assembly GCF_964235325.1. Classification (NCBI taxonomy): domain Eukaryota; kingdom Metazoa; phylum Arthropoda; class Insecta; order Zygentoma; family Lepismatidae; genus Thermobia; species Thermobia domestica. Next base: position 289,635,162 of record NC_137461.1, on the reverse strand, counting down.
TATTATCAAGCTATTAATGAAATATCTATTAGGAAGAATGAATAAAATTGCCTGATTTCCTTTTGAAAACATCCTCCCAGGAAACTCATTAAATACATAAGCTATCAGTTCTAAAGTAAACTATCCCTTGTAACTTTTCCAGAAAAAATAAATAAAGCTACAGTTTGAGGCAGGGGCGGATCCAGGACCGACTTCTGGGGTAGGCGGTTGGTTGTCATACTGCTAGTTTTAAGGGCTCCAAACTTTGGGATGAGTTTTATTTATATATATAAAATAAGAAAGTTTGTTCTTCTGAGGGGAAGCGATCGCCCCCCTGGATCCGCCCCTGGTTTGAGGTTATTAATGCAGTATTTATTTATGAATTATAAACAAAATAGCCTGAGTCGTCCGAGAAAAATCTCACTCTCAGGAATAAAGTACCCACTGTGTATTCTTTTAATATAAATTACTCGTATGTTGACTTTTGGGATTTGCTCGCCATGGGAAATCCTAAACCAGTGGTTCTGAAACTTTTTTAAAAAAAATCACGACCAGACCCTCCTTCGTTGAATGCACCCGTAGCACAGTAACATACGTGTTGGCACCACAATGTCAGATTCTCATAAATGACTAGTGTCCATTCTTAAAGATATCCCGAAAATAAATAGTTTTAGATCTTAAATATTTTGTTTTCTTTTTTTAATATATCGAATTATATTACAGGGTCTCCAATATACAATGCAACCCGGAGTTTGGGATAGTAGAACTTTTGAACCTGAAGCTATACACAAATAATGATTATACCAAAATGAAATCTTGTTCCTGCACATATTTTTAAACTAGGAAGCAACGATTGAAGTACACTAGAAACCATACAGTGTTGCCATATGTAACTGAAGGTGTAAATCTTTTTTTTTTTTTTTTTTGTAAAACATGTAAATTGACTCATAACTCATACGTATGGATGTTCTGTAATTAATTTTCAGTTTGTTTAATTGTAGTAGGTTAGAAATTACGGAGCAGAAAAAAGAATTTTTCATTTCCATCGATAACTAATCGGATAAGGCCTCTCTATGGGGGAACTAGGGAAATCGTAGTTTCCATAAATTAAAACTCTGAATTGGCAACACTGCTGACGTTTCAATACATCAAAAGGTCTGTTAAGGATCTGTCTACATTATGCAATTCCTGAAAACAACGAAAAAGAAACTTTGAAATTATGATGAAAAAACTTTTACTTACATGCACCTGGCAACACTGATATTCCTTTCTATGGGGGCTACTTAAAGCAAGAGGTACTCAAGAAAAATCTTCGAACTATACAAGACCTGGAAACGAACATTCGCAGCGCCATTGAGAACATTAACAGTTCTACTGGTGCCAACATGGTGAAGCGTGTGAACCAGTCTTGACTCAAAACTGGGGCACTTCCAGCATCTGCTGTAGAGCTGATAACTCATTTAGTGATAATAACAGTGTTGCCGGGTGCATGAAAGTAAAAGTTTCATCATGATAATTTCAAAGTATCTTTCTCATTGTTTTCAGGAATTGCATAATGTAGACAGATCCTTAATACACCTTTTGATGCATTGAAAGATCAGCAGAAGCCTCATCCGATTAGTTATCGGTAGATATGAAAAATCTTTATTCTGCTCCATAGTTTTCAAGCTACTCCAACTAAACAAACTGAAAATTAACGACAGAACATTCATACATATGAGTCATGAGTTAATTTACGTGTTTTACAAAAAAAAAAAAAAAAAAAAAAAAAAAAAAGATTTACATCTTCGGTTACATATGGCAACACTGTATGGTTTCTAGTGTACTTCAATCGTTGCTTTCTAGTTTAAAAATATTTGCATGCGCAAAGGTTCATTTTGGTATAATCATTATTTGTGCATCGCTTCAGGTTCAAAGTTCTACTATCCCAAACTCTGGGTTGCATTGTACATTGGACATCTTATACTTTTATTTATTTCCACCTTCATTGTCACATTCTCGAAAATTCCCCTGGATATCGGTTGAGAATCACTGCCCTAGACAGATGATATTTCCAACCCTGTAATAGAGTTGGTTGTAATCACAATTCGTACAACATAAGAATGTATCACACTATAAAGATAATGCCCTAGAAGCACAGGCAGTAGATCCAACAGACCAGCCAGTAGAAATGGTAGACCAGCCTACTGGCACGCAAGTCTTTACTTTGTGATTGGTCACTTTGGCGAGTATTTGCCAACCACCTTAATTATCAATGGAAACTTTAAGAAAGAAGTGAAACTTCGATTGAGAACGCGAAGTTAAGAGAGTTGGATAAATGACGGCAAATTGTTGGTTGGCCAACATAAACTGTTGGATAAATGATGGCAAATTGTTCGTTGACCACATAAACTGCTGGATAAATGATGGCAAATTATTGGTTGGCCAACATAAACTGTTGTATAAATGATGGCAAATTGTTGGTTGATCGACATAAACTGTTGGATAAATAATGGCAAGTTGTTGGTTGGCAACATAAACTATTGGATAAATGATGTCAAATTGTTGGCTGGTCAATATAAACTGTTGAATAAATTATGATAAATTGTTGAATGGCCAACATAAACTGTTGAATAACTTATGGTCAATTGTTGAATGGCCAACTTAAACTTTTGGATAAATGATGGCAAATTCTTAATTGGACAACATAAACTGTTAGATAAATTATGGCAAATTGTTGGAGAGCCAACATAAACTGTTGAATAAATCACGGTAAATTGTTGAATGGCCAACATAAACTGTTGAATAAATTATGGTAAATTAATGAATGGGCAACATAAACCTTTGGACAAATGGTAACAAATTCTCAGTTGGTCAAGATACCCTTTAAAGTAAGTTGAGCCAACGTATTTTTAAATTTTATTTTTGTAATTAACACTTTCAAACCATGTGCCGACCATCAGCATATGGAAGTTCTACTAGGGTGTAAGCGAATCTTAAACGTGTTTCCTGTTCTGTAAAAGCATTAATAAAACACTTGGACAAATAAACGAACGTAACATATATCGTTTTAAATTTACTAAGAAAGATTTTAAGTGATCGTATATATTCGGACGTACTCTCCGAATATACCCTTGTCATCTTTAGATTATTTTTTCTTTCATCAACTGTTGAGTATACATGATTCCGCATATCTGCCTGGGTAAACTTTTTTTGGGAGCTGGCCCTACTATTCTAGTGCATAATTTGTCCGTAGAGCAGAGATAGCCTAGATGAAAATGAAATTAAATGAAATCTTTGTTTTACGTCCCACGGTTATGCCAGTTAAGCTAAAGGAGATGGTGATAATGAGAAATAAATGAAATGGTGGAATGAAGAAAGTGGGAGGAAACGGGGTAACCCCGAGAAAACCCACGAGCACGGTATTTGTCCGCCACAAAGTCCACACGGTGCGAGCTGGGATCGTACCAGGGACCCAAAGCACCGGAGGTGAACACTTTACAACTAAGCGACCGAGCCCTCTGCGATAGCCTAGATGAAGTTATTATAAGGTTCATATGAGAGAAAGCCCTTCACATTCGCTGAAGGACATTGTAATTGTGGTGAAAGTGTGCTTTAGATGAACTAATATGAGCGGGACTTTATTTCATGGAAGACATACGCTAAAATAACAAATTGCATCTCTTTCATTTAAACGTAGTTTCAGTATTAACGTCTTCACTAAATCTGACAAGTGACCATTGCGATTTGGTGAATTGCTGAAAATGATTTCTAGCACTGGATTCAGTACCAAAAGAAACAGCGAAAAAGAGAGTGTTTAGTGACAGACCCTATACAGGGTGGGAGATAAATGAGGGCAAAGTGCGAAGATAGAACGTAGAAAATGTCTAGAAATTCCATGTTAATTTGGAACGAATACAGGGATTGATGTCAAATGTTGGATATGAGAGATGCATGTAGAATTACACTGAATAGGCGTAATGTAAATCATAGGGGACATCTTAAAAGCCGCCATGTTGGAATTAGCGCAAGAAGAATATAGGGAAAGGGGTCATGTGACATATGGCTCTTGACGCACACTGTCTATTGAAATCAATAGTGGCCAACACAGTTTGAGACCTCTGTAACAGAAGGTATTCCACGCTATGGCAATGTATCAAGGTGACGTGAATAAGGAACTAGAGCTCCTTTAGTGCGGTTAATGAGCACTTCTATGCACGAGGGGTAGAAAGAGATAGAATCGAATCCTGAATATCAAGAAGAATGTTTGCAACGTGTAACGGAATGAGTAGTTCCACAGGATGAACGCTGGCATGGTACCACCTAGCATCAAGATATCTATCTCATTCAGGGTTCTGATATATTAATGACCCCCTCCAACAAATCGTACCGGTTATAACACTGGTGACTCTTCTCATAACCAGTTACAATTGGAAGTTAAAACACTATTCACATTACGGATACACAGTGGAGATGTACATTAGGGTAGATTAAAAAAAAAAAAAAAAACTTTTTTTTCGAAATCGATAACGCCTCACACGGGAAAGTTGCCCACCCATAACAGTAGTTCACTGAACTTTTTCCACATTTTTCGGACAATGTCTTCCGGTGCCGCAATCAGCTGAAAGTTTTGGAAAAGTCAACATAGGCAACACGCATTACACAGTATGTAGACAGTCTGTTTTATCTTCCAATACGGTTCGGAAGTAACATATTTCTCTACGTTATTATTCTTCAACTTTATGTGCTGTACTGACATCATCAATATGTGCAGTTCTTTGCCTAGTTTAACCATAAAATGGCTTAAAATAACCCAGAAATCAAACGAGCAAGTGACTGCACGTCGTGCTCCGCCCATCCAGCACGAGTTGCTAACGATAAGGCATAAAAAGAAAAATGCTGTCATTATCAGAAGGCCAAATATATTCGAAAGTCTAATATGGCGGCATCATCAAAGGAAACTATCGACGTGCTAACGATAACGCAAAAAAGAAAATTAGTGCCATTATCAGAAGGCCAAATATATTCGAAATCTAATATGGAGGTATCATCAAAGGAAACAATCGAGGTGCTAACGATAACGCAAAAAAGAAAATTAGTGCCATTATCAGAAGGCCAAATATATTCGAAAATCTAATATGGCGGAATCATCAAAGGAAACAATCGAGGTGCTAACGATAACGCAAAAAAGAAAATTAGTCCCATTATCAGAAGGCCAAATATATTCGAAATCTAATATGGAGGTATCATCAAAGGAATTAATCGAGGTGCTAACGATAACGCAAAAAAGAAAATTAGTGTCATTATCAGAAGGCCAAATATATTCGAAAAACTAATATGGCGGCATCATCAAAGGAAACTATCGACGTGCTAACGATAACGCAAAAAAGAAAATTAGTGCCATTATCAGAAGGCCAAATATATTCGAAAATCTAATATGGCGGCATCATCAAAGGAAACTATCGACGTGCTAACGATAACGCAAAAAAGAAAATTAGTCCCATTATCAGAAGGCCAAATATATTCGAAATCTAATATGGAGGTATCATCAAAGGAATTAATCGAGGTGCTAACGATAACGCAAAAAAGAAAATTAGTGCCATTATCAGAAGGCCAAATATATTCGAAAATCTAATATGGCGGCATCATCAAAGGAAACAATCGAGGTGCTAACGATAACGCAAAAAAAAGAAAATTAGTCCCATTATCAGAAGGCCAAATATATTCGAAATCTAATATGGAGGTATCATCAAAGGAATTAATCGAGGTGCTAACGATAACGCAAAAAAGAAAATTAGTGTCATTATCAGAAGGCCAAATATATTCGAAATCTAATATGGCGGCATCATCAAAGAAAACAATCGAGGTGCTAACGATAACGCAAAAAAGAAAATTAGTGCCATTATCAGAAGGCCAAATATATTCGAAAACCTTATATGGTGGCATCATCAAAGAAAACAATCACATTGTTTTCTTTGATGATGCTGCCATTAAATATTTTCTAATATATTTGGCCTTCTGATCATGGCACTAATTTTCTTTTTATGCGATACTGTCAGCACTAATTAAACACTAACTTTGTATACAGGTTTCACCTCAATCGGTTGAGTGGATGGGCCTAGGTTCACGCTAGCTCCACCCACATCTTTTTTTTTTTTTTTTTTTTGTTATTTTGATGTTTGTTTAATACCACTAATTTTGTAAACTGTGCCAAAAAAATTAGTGCTGACGACACCGCATATAAAGAAAATTAGTGCAATGTATAATATCATAAAAATGAGGATCGATTGTTTTCTATGATGTTGCCGCCATATTAGATTTTCGCATATATTTGGCATTCGCATATATTTGAATCATTCCTGTTAGCTGACGGCGACATGCCGCATCCTGTGCTTTTACATAAGCGAAGAGTCACTTAGTCCTTCTTTAGTTTGGCTTGTCAAATTTGTTGTGAAGATCTACGCAACGATGTGCTTCGCGATTCGACGACATCCTTCTTGCAGTGACGGGGCGCGACACGTGTGGAAGATCGGCCAGCTTTCGTCAGCAATTTTACCGGATAACCTGAAGAAAATAGTATTTTCGGTGCTCCAAACAAATGGCTTTTTCGCACATCCTGAAAATATGTTGCTGGCGATTATCACGGACTCTTCTCTAGTTATTCGGATTCTTGGATGGAGACTAATAAAAAAGGCCTTCCCTATGGCATCCAAGAAATCCATTCGAGAGTTTGTCGTGCCTGACATTAACCTTGAAACTGAAAACTACTATGATATGATAAGCTGGTCTTCCGTGAATCACCGAACCGCCCTTGACTAAAGCACTTACATCGTAAGAAGTAGAAGAAAACATCAAAAGTACAGCAGTCGCAGCTAAGTCGATAACGGAATTTCCATGTCATACCAAGGCCGTGGAAAGAATGGTACAAGAAGTTACTGTAGCGTCCGAGAAGAAATATGGATTTGAAGAAAGAGACGGCTTCATTCGGGCAAGATGCTGTCCAGGAAAAATATTCCCACTTTTGAGTCGAAACAATCCTTCGTCATCTAAACTTTAGGCCTTAACAACATGTCTGTTGTCTATTGGGTAGGTGGATGAGCGGAGCACAACGTGAAGTCACCTCCACGTTTGAGCTCTGGGTTATTTTAAACCATTTTATGGTTAAAATAAGCTAAGAACTGCACATATTCGTGATGTCAATACAGCACACAAAGTTGCAGAACGATTACGTAGAGAAATATGCTACTTCCGAACCGTATTGGAAGATAAAACAGACTTCTACATATTGTATAATGCGTATTGCCTATGCTGACTTTTCGAAAACTTTAGGCCATTGCGACACCGGAAGACATTGTCCGAAAAAGTGAAAAAAATTCAATGAACTACTGTTATGGGTAGGCAACTTTTCCCTGTGAGCCGTTATCAAATTCGAAAAAAAGTTTTTTTTTTTTCGATCCACCCTACTGTACATGCATTCCTCATATCCTACATTTGACATCAATCCCTGTATTCGTTCCAAAATTAACATGGAATTTCTAGAGATTTTCTACGCTGTATCTTCGCACTTTGCCCTCACTTATCTCCCACCCTGTATACAGTCTGCCACTAAACATCCTCTTTTTCTCTGTTTCTTTTGGTTCTGAATCCAATACTAGCAATGATTTTCAGCAATTGAATTCACCAAATCGGAATGATCCCTTGTGAGCTCAGGATTTCTGCCTAATACTTGTAACCTAAAATCTGAGAACTTCACCAAAACAGCGCCATTATCTTCAAAAGGACTTCATCCAATAGCTTCTTCCACATTTTTTTTTTTTTTTTTTTTTGCTATTTTTGTAGCCATTTTAGTTTTTTTTTTCCTATTTATAAAATCATATTAAATAATATCCTTTTTATGCAAGGGCCGCGGTGGCTCAATGCTAGAGCGTTCATCTCTGGTACATGGGGCCCTTGGTTTGATCCCAGCTCGCGCCAAGTGAGATTTGCGGTGAAAATACACTGTGTGCGTGGGTTTACTTGGGGTTCACCCGTTTCCTCCCACATCCCTTATTCCACCATTTCATTCATTTCTTATCATCACCATCTCTTTTAGCCTAACCGGCATAAACGTGGGACATTAAACTCAAGTATCAATGTACTGTGAGAAAAAAAAAAAAACACTGCGTATGTTTAATTCAGTAGTAAGAACAAAAGTACATGCATATATGATTTCTTCATATAAATAATGTGAATACGCAATTCATACTATTTTTATCTTTAATTTCTAGTTACGAACATTTTTCTTCGAAATGCCCCCTCTCCTCACCAATCACAAAAATCTGTTCTCCAGATGAAATTGAATTCAACACTTGATGTAATCCCTATAATCTAACGAAAATAATATATTTGCTCTGGAACTTAATTGATGTTCTGACAATACGTAACAAAGAAAGAACAGAATAGACTAGTGTACTTACAAATTTTTGATTCCAAAGAAACGAAAAGGCAAAGAAGAATAACCAGCAACCTCATCGTGACAATTGAGTGACACCAAGATTCGCCTAAATTTATATAAACCCCTTCCTCAACAACTGTTTCCTTCGATCCGAACAGGAAAAATGCACTGCTTTTGTTCAATAAAAATCCGGTTAATTCGCATGTCCTTTCCTCTGGTTGGTTGCGTCTCCTTGAAATGTCTTTTTTTCTCCAGCTGATGATTGGTGTTATTTATTTAAGATGTTGTCTTTTGCAGGCGGTATTTCTGAAAATATAGTTTATTTTCTATTTTTTTTAAAATTTATTTCCTTGTCTTCTGATTCGCGAAAGTTCCAACGCTGAGAAAAAAAAAAACTTACTGTCAAGGTCATTGCTGATGCAGGAAAATGTTGCAGTTCCAATGTAATTTGAACTGCAGTCGACACAAATATTGCATACGTAATAGTCCAGTGGCGGCTCTTGGGGGAACTCACATCAGTGAACATTACAATTTTATCGCTGCTAAGGGAAGAGACTTACCTAATGTCCTAAATCTTACTAAGAGCGCGATTATAGCGAAATGTTCCTATTTTATCTTTTCGTTTTGCTTCTTGAACGAAAAGCAAATAGTCAAACAAAAACATTTTTTTTAAGTGGAGCCTAGTGATACTTCATGCCGAATCAAGCTTTATATCTTCTTTCGTTTTTCAAGAAATAAACGTGTTATTTTCTTTCATTAGATTATCAAGTGGACAGCGCGCTGATTAGTTACTCTCACACACACACATACAACTGCAGTTCTGCCTGCTCAGTGACGTTTAAAACAAAGTTGTAGATATTTTTTTTTAGTGTAAATGTGTTGTTGCTGCCTGAGCAACAAAGGAATTTTTAAACGTATTTTTTTTCAACCCTAATTTACATCTGAGTGAGGAAAATTAATCGCTAAACTCGCTATAAACACGTTGTTCTATAAAGAATGAAGAATGATTTGACATAGGAAAAATTGAAAAGGGAAGGATGAAATAGACAAGTTTCCCTATAACCGTACCTTTAGGGAATAAAATTCAACTAATGCCCTAATTCTTGTTAGCTAAGAGATGAAACCTAATTTTTATCCTAATTTTTGGTAGTTAGGGAAAGTAAACAAAGTTTATTATTATTATTATTATTATTTTTTTTTTTTTTTGCTAGCTATAAGACCATATGAGTGTTTTCTAGGTTTTTTTTATTTTCTCCCACTTTCTTGATTCCACCATCTCGTTCACCCTTTCATCACTCTCTTTTAGCCTACCCGATATAAACGTAGGAAGTATTCATTTAAGTCTTACTAGCTAATATCCTTAACTAAGAGGAGAGAACTTACCTAATTCTTACTAAGGGAAGATAACTAATGTCCTAATTCTTGCTACCTAAGGGAAGAAAAATTGCTTAAAATTCTAATTCATGTATACAGAACATAAGACAATAAGTGAGTATTCTTCTCATAGCTTCTAGCTATAAAGTCTTAGTTTTTCACCGATACGACTTCCCTCTAGATATACCACTGTTTAATATTTCAGTATGTGAATTACTATATTTGAAATTGACTTTTCAATTAACTTAAAAGTTTGTTATTGAATTCTCCATGTGTCTGCAGTGTGTGTGTGTATCTGTCTGTTATTTGTGAATTTTTCAATTTTGAGCCCTCCATTCGCTGGAGTATCAAAAACTAACTGAAAGAACTCATGGCATTTTTCGCGTCACTGTTACCGTTCCCGAGATATTGGCCCCCAAAATGGCCGATTTCGGGAGATTTAAGGAGCCGTATCTCGGGAACCGGAAGTCAGATAGAAGATACTGGTGTCGATCAATACCAACATTGATTCAATAACAATACCAGTTATTGATTCAATAATAATGACGTCATTAGTTATTGATTCAAAATTAATTCTTTTTAAGTTCGTTCTGGCAATGCTTTTGGAGCATTTTCAACTGGTTATATTTGGATATTTCGTTTCCCAAAGCGGTTGAAATGTCTGTATGTGTATGCCCTTGCGAGTGAACCAATAGATACAAAACTATGAAATTTCGTATCATGTAAGCTTCATAAGTGGTCCACTGGATGCCAAAATGCGAGACACATGTACAGAAATCACACGAGGAAAGAAAAAATAGATGAAAATTCTACTTAAAGTTTTACAATAAAACAACGTAAAATCTTCGAATCTTCAAATATAAAATATCATTTTCTTCAAATTTGAAGAAATATTATATAAAAGAAACAAGCAATAATTTTAACGATTGTGGATAAAAATTAGTTCTTCATTGACATCCCCCTCCCCCTTGAAAAAACAAGGGTAGTATTTATCTTAAGAGGCCTCATCCCGGCGAAATTAAAATACCGCTAATTTTACAGTAATTACGTGATATCTTGAAATAGATAAAAGATAATTGAAATGTGGAACAAGAGCGCCCTAGACAATATTATTTTGCGTGAGGTACTGTTATCACAAGTCACCTAGTGGCTTTCCGTTTTCAGCCGTTTAGAAACGCGAAAATAAATACCAATTTCAAAATGGCTCGAAATCGAAAGCAAATAAGTGAGTTGTGATAACGGTATCCCATGTAAAATGATATTGTCTAGGGCGCTCTTGTTACACATTTCGATTATCTTTTTATCTATTTGAAGATACCACTTAATTACTGTAAAATTAGCGGTATTTTAATTTCACCGGGATAAGGCCCCTTAAGACTTCAACCCGAACTCATCCAATCTGGATCAAACTTGGCATGTATTGGTAGACCTTGACGTACTATACAAGCTTGTAAAATGTTATGGATTTAACTTTCGAAGCCATGCTGGACTTGGTGAAATTTTCGCTAAACAATTTTCATAAAAATTTGCTTAAAAAATAAATGAAGGGCGATTTTTTTTTTTTTTTTTTTTGCAATTGGAAAATTTATACTAATCGGGAGCAGTGTTTCTCCCAGACATATTTCTGGGGGGTAACTGCCCCCTAGAGCTCTCAGAGTGCTCCCGAAGGAGACCAAAATAATATAATATAATGATATTAAATTGAACAGTACCGAGTGAAAATAATATGTGTCCCTCCGAAATCTAAATGTGCCACTCCGATTTTTTTCTGAAAGAAACACTGGTAAGGTGTACCTAATGAACTTCATGTGACGTCACCATATTGTGATGCTTTTTTAAAGAAAAAAAAATGGCCATTTATATTTACAAAAGAACATCAACAACATTTTTTTAAAAAAGAAATAAAAGCTAATGTAACAAAATGTCAAATATTTTAATTTGAGCAACATCAACAGCTTGAAACAAAGAAAAAAATGCCTGAATGCAGTTCTGTTTTTCCAGATCCAGATCATTAACAACAAATGTTAACATATCAAGGATGTACACATTTTAATTAAAGGTCACTTCACTTATTACTGATTTCTCTAGTATGCAAAGTGGCCTTTCCGTTTCATTTTAATACAATTACAATAGCCCTTATTATATTAATGAAAACAACGTTATGTAATAACCATCATTTACCCTGAAGGAAAATTCTCAAATATTTTAGAAGAATAGCATCTGACAGGAATTATAATTCTTCTGACGCTCTCTTATTTGCTGGAGGTGAAAAAAATTAGCAACACCAGTTTCATGTGAAGAACAAGATCACCTTGACAGCAGCTACTTTTTTTTTTTTTTTTTTAACACAAAGCAAAAGTAAGTTATTTCGCACTTTTACTGCACTTTATATTTAGGATGAAATTTATTTAGGTAATTCAAGTAATTATATCTGTTTTTCTTTGACATTTAAAAGGATTCCGAGAGGGAAAAAAATTTACGTAAAGAATCAAGGTCAGAAGTACACGAGTCTCCTCATTGGCAATGAAAATTTTATTCCTTTTTTCTTCAACGCAAAATACCCATGCTTCGACTGCTGAACTCTTTCTCAAATCCAGGGAATACCAGTGGCTGCCCTCCCCACTAGTCTACTAGTGGCTAGCACGTCCGCTTTCGGTGTACGGGGTCCCGGGTTCGATTCCCGATGAGAGGGCCTTTGGAATTTTAACTGTCCTCGATAGGTACGTCGTTTCCCTGTCGAATTTGGTAAAGGTTCAAGAAATCTTGTATACGAGGAAACTCTCGGGTGCTCGGGGAACTAAGGTATGATCGGTTGATCTTTAAAAAAAAAGCTAAGTGGTGGAGCGTTCGCGCCAAGTGAGCTTTGTGGGGGACAAATACCGTGTGCGTAGGTTTTCTCGGGGTTCTCCCGTTTCCTCCCACTTTCTTCATTCCACCATATCATTCATCACTCATCATCACCGTCTACTTTAGCCTAACCGGCATAACCGTGGGACGTAAAACTCAAAGATTTCATTTCATTTTTTTTTGTAAAACTTTTTTTTTTTTTTTTTTTTTTTTGGCGACCTGTATACCTAACAATCAGCACAGATAGTGACCTCCTATAGTTGAAAACAGGTGTCCGTATCCTGAGACTGCCCTCCTTGTTCGTTTAGTCACACTACATTTGGTGCAGAGGATTCCTGGTTCGATTTTTGGTGGAAGAGGCTTGAAATTTGAACACTATACGGTGGTTCAGGTTCCACCTTAAACTGTAGACCTACGACTCACACACCCTTGGTGGTGAAAAGGAAAACTAAACTCTAACCAACTTCCTTAGACTATCCTTGCGTTGTTTGCCACTTCATTAAAACGAATTTCTAACATTTGACCCAACTATAGGCAATGGAACCTAGGACTCCGGATCCTTTCAGCTCCCCAATTTTTTAATGTTTCTTTTGAGTTCTCATTTCTGTAAAACAGTTTTCCAGACTTAAGTTTTAAAAAATGACTAGGCCTACTTAGGTCCATTTTCATTTTGAGAACATTATATATAATTCTCTTAATTAGTACAGTATTAGTGTTCTGAAACTACTAGTTTCTTTCTTCCAGAATTTTTGACAGGAGAGAAGAAAGGTTGTACTTATTTTCTCCTGCTCCCACTTTGTATTTTGGTGACTGATGTTCATTGTTGTCGTTTTATTAATATCTAAGTTGCCACTAAAGATGTACCGCATTGACTTGATCCCTAGTCTTCCGTTGCAAGCGCTGCTATCGACTGAAGGAATTCCACTCGCTTAGCAACAGCTGAACCCTTATTGGTTCAGCGCGTGGGTGTGTGAGGGTGTGAGCTTTAGTTCGCATTTTTGCCACGGCTCAAGACATTTTGGCAGCACAATAGCAATGTTGACGTTAGAACGGGGCGAGTGCCTTCAGTCAGTTGCCCCCCAGATATTTACTGTAAATGGAAAATAAAATCCTGAGACGAATATTCGGACCCAAAAGAAACGGGAGTTGGAAATGACGGAAACTTTATAATGAGAAACTACATCATTTATACCACTTACCAAACATTGTTAGGGTTATCAAATCTTGGACCCTCAGGTAGCCAGAATGGAAGAAAATAAGAAGCTTTCAAAGTTTTAACTTGAAGACCAATCGGAAAATGACCATTAGGAAGACCTGGGCGCAGATAGGAAGACAATATTAAGATGGATCTCGCAGAGATTGGAATACAAAGTAGAAACTGGATCCAATTAGCTAAGGATAGAAGTCAGTGGAGAGCTTTTGTGAACGCAGCATTGAACCTCCGGGTTCCATAGGTTATAGAGTTAGTTAGTTTATTAGTATTAAGGCAAATAATATAAAGCTATTGTTTTCGGTAAATAATAGCCTCCCGTCAAAAAATTCTTCTCTCTCCCCCCCAAGAAAAAAGTTGGCGTCGTCACTACTAGAACCAGTGATGATTTTTAGGGGGTAATCAAGGTGGAAATTTCCCTAACGTGGGTTAGCAGTAGGTTATAGGCTATTCGCAGTATAACAATAAGGGTCGTCCTATGTATTGGAAGATTCCCCCGGAGGAAATTATCGCAGGCCATGAACGTCTAAGTTGCTTATGAGACGAATTGAAAGCTGTTTTTGTCTCCAGGTGTTTCGTTTCGGAAAATGATATTTATTTACATTAGAAGAGATATATCCTGACCAGGATAGCAGTGCGGTTTTGAGAGGATGGCGCTGCTGTTGTGTTTACATCAGTTTCTTGGCAAGCGCGGTGAGACAGGGGAGCGGAGAGTTTTACTCTGCAGTGTATCCAACGGTTTTTAAAAGTTGCAGTTTAGATGTTATGGCATAGCCTAATCTCTTTCCGCTTAATAAAGAACGCCGTAAGTTATGTGATTGTAGTGAACCATTCCTGCAATAATGGAGATGTATTGTGAATAGTGATATATGAATGGAAATTACCAATTTAAGAACAACACAGTACAATTGACAATTCAGTGAGCTTCTACCGTGTATTAAAAAGATTGTATAAAAATTCATTACGTTTTATTCGATGTCGTTATAAAACAGGAGCAACCTGAAAACGCTGCTCTCGTTAGTTTTTTCGCAAGTTAATATGGAGTTATATTTTTTGTTGATGATGTTTTTTGCTTGTTACTTAAGATGTTCTGCAAATAACTTTAATAACTTTTGAACTATTTAACTTGAGCCAAGGGCGGATACAGGCTGAATGTTTCGGGGGTGGCGTTCGAAGTCAAATCAAGGTAAAAGTGTACTGAAAAAAATTAAAACAACTTAGGAAAGGAGAAGTAGCTATTGTCTGCAATTTCTAGGACAGAAATGGCCACCTGCGATTTCGAACGTGGACATTTTTTTTTTTTTTTTTTTAGCAAGAACGCCAATGTAAGTAATTTCTTGCAATTTATTATTTGACTTCTGCAACGTACAACAAAAAAAAGTAAGGCGTACCTATTTTAGGTTTTATTTTACATTTATAATACAAAGGTGAAAATTCTTAGGTTTTATTTTTAAAATAAAAAAATCCTATTCTGGGGGGCAATCGCCCCCCCCCTTCCTGGGTTTTCCCCTGACTTGAGCATATGCGTGAAGTGGTTTATTACAAACAGGACAAAAAGAACTGTGACAGATTGATTACAAGTAATACGGTTAGAAACACTGCTGCTTGCATTTTAGTTCCAAAACCGCCCGCCCGCACTTGTTCGCTGGTCACGTAATACAGTATGTCTCGCTTCGTCCTCCCTCGTGATCTACTCTGGGACATCCCAATGTTTTCTTCCTATCGATTTATGGCCCTAGTGGTATTTGTGTGTATTTGTCTTTTCTACGATAATTTTCGTAAAGTTTATCCAATTTTACTGAAACTTTCCACGTTATTTTGTCTAAACAATTTATATGCTTAAGGCATATTGTATACCCTAAACATATAAATTGTTTAGGGTATATGCTTAGGGCAGGGTTTCTCAACCTGGGGGTCGCAAGGAGGTTTCATGGGGGTTGCAAAGATAAGCGGAAAAGAGAAATATAATTAGAATCTAATACCAGAAAATATTTTTAAATATTATTTTGTACTTTGTTCTGATAGACATATTTTTTATTTTTATACATTACTGTTAAGAAAAAAAAAATAGGTCTACTGAACATTTTCAACAGATACAGCATTGTTTAAAAATCAGTTTAAATGAAAGAGGTACGATATGAAACTAATGAGAAACTGCATATTCAAATACTAGAAAAATAGAAATGCAACAAAACCTCCATATTGAAATACAATTAAAATTGAAAACTAATGAGATACCTGAGCATTTTTTTTAACCAAAATTAGAAACCACGATATATTTTTATCATACGACCCAAAATTAAGGGAGTTATGAAGTTTTAAAATTTTCAAACGGCCTCCACTTTGAAATCGTATCACGAATCGGATTCAATATTTGTAATATGAATGAACTGATCAAATTTGGTTTTAATTCATTCGCTTTTAGGAAAGTTACTGTATCCACTATATACAAGGAATGGATTCTACTATTGTAGAAATAGATGGATATAGTGAGATCTCTGCAATAGGTATATTAAAAGTCCCACACAAGCTTATTACAAACCAGAAATTATAAGGGGGTCGCTGGCAAGAGGATAAGAATTAGGTTGAGAACCACTGGTTTAGGGAATAGGGTATTTGCACTGCATAGGTATAGATTATGTGATTCCAGATTTTCTATCTATAATCCACGTAAAAAAAATCGATTTTGACGAAATATGGTATTTAAAAAAAAAATCCCACTCATCATCATTATTCAAATTGGTTTATTTTCTGCTGTAGTATTTTAACAGAAGGTAAATTTACTGTGGCATGAAGGTTGTAATGCTGACATTGCAAAGTAAATGTGATTTTACTTTGACTTCCGGAATCTCTAATCCTTCGAGAAAGAAAAATTAAGTTTCCTCTCAATTTCTTATGCAAAACACAGGTCGGATGAATCATATCAGTAAACGGTAGAACATTTTCAAATATTTCTGCTTTTTCCTTGCTGATATTGATGTCTTTCCATAAAATTCTCCCTACTTTTGATTCCAAGGAAGATAATCGGACAAAGATATGTTTTAGGGACACTTAAACTAAGAGTGAAACAATTAACAAACAGGTGGTTAATCGTTCTACTCTGTTTATAGTTGTATTTGTCCTACTTTCAATGCTTTTTAACAATATAAATAATATACAAAATTTGCGACTTAAAATTACCTTAATTTCTTGTGTTGTAGATATTTTGTTTACCTATAACGAAATGTTCGTATGCACACTACAATAGTATCGTTCAATTTCCCTCTGACTGTGCCAAAAATTCAGGGAAAATGATCCAGGTATAAAGGGAATTCCTAAGATTTTAGGGTCATTTTTTTGGACTTAGTCTCTGGGAGGCAGTTTGGGGTTTTGTGAACAAAAGTGTACAAACAAAACTTTTGAAAAGATAATTTATTTTTGTCTGTTCAAAGTACAAAAAATTAAATATGACTATGGAAGATCAATTCTGATTCCATAGAACTAACTTTGAAATTAACAATTTCTGATTTTTTTACATTTCTTCTTCCGCAACTAAAACATTCAATAACAATAACAAACCTTGGGTATCTCATACCCTGTACATCACAACTATCAAGCATTAACAATATCTTCTCAACTTGAGCCTTTCAACCTTAACTTCTTCATTTAAATAACGAAAAGTTACTGCAACAGGAAAATACCAATGTGCTCGTGAAAGATAAATGCCTTAAATCTAACACGTCAGATGGGCAGTCAGTACTAAAGCAGAGGGTAACCCTTATGGTTCTAACCCAATCAGTGAATGTGGGGCCTTCGAGAATTGCCCAATGGTGGAAGACCCAGTCCCTCAAGCAAAGGATGTTCGGAAGACATAACGAGAAACAGAAATGTCAACCCCGTTTGGCATTCTCCTATGTAATGAAGCATAAAAATATATATAGTGTCTCAAAAGTCCCTTGACATAGGGTAACTCTGTTATTACCAGATTACAACAAAATGTAAGAGGGGAAACCGTCTCCAAATGTGTTTCCAATCTAAAGTAAAGGAAATTTTTAGTCGGACGAACTGTTTGAGCTGTATGCTCTTTACGCGCCCAATGTTAAATGAAAATGCAACGTTGCCATTTACCTGGACCACAACATAAAGTGAATGGGGAATGTTTGAAGTGGGGACTGGCCATTGACACGTTAGCGTAAAAGACAGTAACTTCATTCATTTACGTTGTGAGTCCAGGTAAATGGCAACGTTGCATTTTCATTTAACATTGGACGCATAAAGAGTGTATAGCCCAAATGGCTCGCCCGATTTAAAAAAAAAAAAATCTTTCACTTTAGATTGAAAACATCACACTTGGAGACGGTTTTCCCTCTTATATTTTGCTGTAACTCTGATAATAACAATTACACTATGTCAACAGACTTTTGAGACACCCTGTATAAATAAAAAAAACAGTCGCTCAGTTTAATTTTAACTCTAGATTAAATTCCAGAGGCCATGATCAACTGAAAAGTCACATCAAATCCAGGGCAACAATTGAAAATTTTAGATCAGAAGAGGCGTCAAGACGGGGTATCCGTCTCCGCCACTGAATATAGGAAGCTCTGGGTACTACTCAACAATGAACATCCCATTCCGATACTAGTATGGATTCAGGAGATAAGGATGAAAAATTATTACAATTTACTTCCCTCTCGTACGTTCTTCTCGTGATGAGGCCAAAAGTCGATAACTTATAGTGTGGCCTATCGATTGGACGTTTCAAGTCCCGGACGTAAGAGATTTCTAATGTCTACTGGTGTCTAGTGAAGCTAATATGAAATATTAGCTAAATTAAAACGCAAGGAGACGGATCGCAGCGTTGTAATATGAATTTCCAGTCGGTAAAAGTACAAAGTTCCAAAAAGTATGTGTACGATTCGAAACAACTAGATGTTAGGTGAAGAAAGCATAGTCGACGTATGATTCACATTTATTTTCACTTACGTTTTCTTATCTTTGATCAATTTATCCTTTAATCTTTTACATTTTTTCTGGAATTTAAACTAAAACACAACAACATCTTTTTACTATTAAGTTTCAAGTTAACGCAAAACGTATGGATTATAACTTCCGTGTGTTATATATGTAATACTTTGGAACCCACCGGAACCAAATAATATCGGAAGTACCTATCAATCAATGAATCCTGAAGTACGTGATACCGTCATGAGGTCATATACTCTATAGCCACCAATTTTATTAGGTGTCCGATCGTTTGAAAGCGATGGCAACTTCAGTGACTCTGCACATAGAGCTAGTAGTATATTTGTAATAATAATTACCCTGTGTGTTCAACGCACTAATATTAAGATTTACGACAATTTAGTAAATCTGAAAGAAAATAAAAATAGTATGAGCAATATACGAGGGTCGTTCACGTTAATCTGGAATTCTTACTTTCTTACAGGCTTAAAATTGAATTTCTGGGTGAATGTGCATGCATTAGGAACTGGCAATTATATCCTGACGAAGTGAAGGAGGCTGTTTTAGAATGGTTTAAACTTGCTCAGAAATCTTTTTTATGCCGAAACCATCCAGGCATTGGTCAACTACAAGATAAATGTATAATTGCAGAAGGGGATTATGTGAAAAAAGAAATGGAGTTTCCACTCCTTAAATTTTTTTCTATTTTTTACCGGATTGACTCGAACATCCTCCCATAATGAAGCGTTGAGTCCAGAAGCGTTTGTCAGTTTCATGCCCACATTTTTCAAAATATTATTCAGACATCAAAGAATAATATTAAAAACTCTCTCTCCGAAATTTTGTGATAAGTACAAAATACTGCCGAGTAAACTAAGTCAGTGTGTTTCGGATGGTCTTCAAGTCTTTGTTAGTTCGTCATCTGAACCTACGACTACATAAATTACCTGAAGACCAAACGTATTAACGACTCAAACTACCTCAATACGTTATACTTTTTAACAGTCTTGAATTTTTCCATCTTTGCTTTTTACCCCCACTGATTTTTATGGGGAACTATTTTACTGTTTTCTCTGAAATGTCCTAACATTTTAATAGTTTGATATTACTGATCTCTCCTTCAAATCTATTTAAATCTCCCTTACTTCGTGAAAATTAAATCTTGAGATATATATATATATATATATAAAATTTTCGTGCAGGTTTACTTCTGGCACACCACTCGAAATACTTGTTGAAAAATTATAATTCTTTTACTAACTTCCTTCTTATTATCTTCTAAATCATTTGCGCTGGACGACATAAAAATATCTCACTCAGCATAGATAAAACTCAAGGGGTTATCAGAATTGTTGAAAAATTAGAATTCTTTTACGATTTGCATATAAATAAGGCGTCCGGGCATATGGCATAAAAACTACAGTGCAAAAAACACAAATCAACCTGCTAGGTGGTCACTAAAAAAAAGCGTCAATGCTACATAACCGAATCAAGGCACGGCGAAGCTGGGGTGTCCGAGCGGCAACGACAGGGTGCGTCCGCAGGGAGCAGACGCGTCATCAACTGTGGGTATACGTACGCGAGGGTAGTGAAAACAAGTGGGTTTCGGCAATGATACGAGTTTCAATAGCATTTATCATGGTTTCATACTAGTAGCGCCCCACTTGTAAACATAAAATACAGCTTCTGTACACTGTATAAAAATACACCGTCGAGGAAAAATTATATCTAATGTAGTCATGTTTCCTATACACTATCCGTGATAAAGCGCTTGTAATGATTTTATACTAGTAACCCTACACTTGTAAATCTAAATTACACGTGTATTACTTTGTGTTTAATTCTATCGCCTGCAGAAATTTGTTCTTTATAAATATGACTATTCACGCAAAGTATTGAGTTTTATCTGTAAATCTTCCAAAATCAGGTGTGCCAAAAGTAAACCAGCACCGTAATTTATATTTATAAATAAAACAACGTGGAGGGCATAAGATTTTCACATAGAAAGAAGTCACCTACAGCCACCAAAGTTTCTTCACAGATACATCTTCAACAGATTTAATATTTTTTTTTTTTTTTTTTTTTTCGAGTTTCAACTCAAGAGAGGATTGCGAGGAGTCAAAATTTAAAGTACATGTATGTACAGTGTACCATACTGCCAAACGTTTTTTTCCCCTTGATACAGGTTGCGTAACTTTCCGATGTTGCAATTCTTTCGCATTATCCTTATTCTTCCGGACACTTCTGCTGATATTTAATAACGAAACTTAATTTAGGTAACATTAAATTCAAATATAGGGTGCCCGAGAAGTCCCTTACCGTTTCTAGGAAGGAGCACTTAAATTCAAATCACAGCACAGGAAAATATAAACGAACGAAATTACAGCAGTTCGACATTCCCGCCCTCCATATCTAAGCAGAGTTGCCATCTCTCTGTGATGCACCTGAACACACGCTGCAACATTGCTGGGGTAATTGTACTCATCGATGCTGAAATGTGGCTTCTTTGTATGGGGTCACATCAAGAGTCAAGCGTACAAGTTGAAGATTAGGGATTTGGCGCACCTGCGTGAATGCATTTCAGCATCGGTGCTTACAATTATTCCAGCAATGTTGCAGCGTGTATTCAGATGTACCGCAGATAGATGACAACTCTGCTCAGATACGGAGGACAGTCATGTCAAACTGCTGTGATTTCGTTGATTTATAGTGTCTTCTTTGATATTATAAACATTTTGTTTGAATTCAAGTGCTCCTTCTCAGAAATAGTTAGAGACTTCTTGGCCCCCCTGTACAATCAAAATTCATTCTGAAAAGACTAGACTTAAAGAATAAATCAATGCAATCACATATTTACAATTTCAGTTCACTTCAAAGGAAATAAGAAAATAATTTCCCATAGAAACCAATTGGCTAAAAATCAAAGATGGCATCGTTACTCTACACTTTCAAGTACTAACTAATTACACAGAAATTTCGGCGTTATTGTTTTGATTACCGCGAGAGTTTTTAAATGAACAATCCTAAATGGAAAAGCCACTTAATCCTTACATTGTTATTCCAACTACTGCCTTTGCAGATGAGTGATGATTCAAGATTATTTTAATTGGTAAAGCGGAAAGGGGTTGACAGTACTATTGCGAAAATATCGGTAATCAATATTGAGCAAGGAGGGGACAGGATTCCTCTAGACCATCTACTGAAATCACTGTTGGAAATAACTTAAAATATACGTCTCTAGGTTGGCGAAATGGAAGAATTTAAATCTGCATTTGCATAAGAAGTTTATAAAAATATAGCTCAACAGCACCAGAACATTATAATGAAACAACTTAGTACTCAAACTGCCACTTCTGACAACATCTACTAACAGAAAAGAATAAAACATTTCAGGACATACGATTACAGTTAAAAGCACTACGTGAAACACAATATAAAGCAAAAGAAAAAAAATCCGTTTCAGAATTCTGGCTAAACTGGAAGACGCTGAGCTGAAACAACCTTGTATTTGTTGGGAAGAACTTCACATCTTGTTGCTGCTTCCTAATACCACTGACGGACACAGAAGCTGCCAAATGACGAAAAGCAAATAGACATGGTTGCCAGACTTCACTTGAGACCGAGTTGTTGTCTGTTGGTAACTAACCAGTTGTGATACATTTGCAACATTGTATCTATAGGCTTCACTGACCTCCATTCGTTAATACAAAATATTTTAAACACATCATTCCCGTAACGACCTATTCCATACAGCTCACTAGGATATCTCCATTGTTTTCGTAAATAGTCCTCTGAAATAAATAAATGAACACTATATGTCATTTTAATACAAAATACTACATTGCCAAAGTTATATTTCAAGCTAATTTATTTCTTTATCAATTAATCTGCAATCATCACTGTTACAACCATAATACGAGGGCTATCCAGAAAGTAGCAAACGTTTTGACCTACCGCGGCAGTGGGCGGGGCTAGAGTCGCCATCTTGGTGTCAGAACGTTGCTACACTCAGTACGCGTCCATCTGTGGTAGTGTGAAGACTGACGCTCTTACTGTGCTTTCTGTGACGTGTTACAATGTGCGCTGCAATAGAAAATCCCGCCTTTTGTGAGGTGCGTAGTGTGATTCGGTTTTTGTTGCCAAAAAACCACAAGCCAATTGGAATCCATCGCCAATTGTGTGAAGCGATATAGCATAATGAGTGAAGGTCGAATGAGGTAATGTACTGATTTTAAAAAATGGCCGTTTCAATGTTCACAATAAGGACCACAGTGGTAGGCCTAGCCTTGTGTCTGATGAACAGGTGAGGCAAATCGACGAGAAAATTCGTGCAAATCGTCGACATGGCTTGCTACACCACACTTTGAACTGACGCCGAACTGCATACCGGTGTAACCCAGTGGTTGAAATCGCAGGTAACAGATTTCTACCGCGACGATGTTAATAAAATTGTGCTATCGTATGATAAGTGCCTTAATTTGCATGGCTATTATGTGGGAAAATAGCTTAAGAGTGTACCTTTCAAATGTATATAATACAATTTGGTTTGTTCATTAAGTTACTTTTTTTAAAAAAAATTTCAAGACGTCTGTTTCTTTCTGGACAGCCCTCGCAGTTTGATTGGCTAAAATGGGTCCTATGTATCGATATTGTCTGGCTGTTACTAGATTAACATAACTTCTTGTTGAATAATAATAAAAAGAAAATACATTACTCAGTTCAATTGTTACTTGATACATAAGAAAATAAAAAAAAAAAGCAATCTTGAAATAATTGTCAGTTTTCAATTGAAGGGTAAGGGGAAGAAACAAGGAATGTCCACGTATGTGTTTTTTCCGGTGTTTTGTCCTATTTGTTGGTGACTTTTGGTACTATTTGACTATATATGGCATGCATGCGTAGATGTAGAAATGTCCCTGTAAAAAGGGGCAAAAGATTTAACTAACCCTATTCCTTTTACGCGGTTTTCAATATTAAAACACCGTTTTCTCGAAAATGCAGTTTTGTGACATTCCTTCTTCTTTCCCCTTACCCTTCAGGATCTACAATTAATTCGTAATAATCTAAAACCTGAGAAATATGGCTATTAGAAGGAATGTGAACAGAATATTTTTGGTTATACTGTCTACACAGTTATATCACATTCCTCACATAATTATGATCTTCATTGTTACGGCAGAATGATAGTAAACCACTATTAAATTTTGAATTATTTAAAGTACCTCATACCAACGAAAGTTGGTGGGAACTGCAACACTTCAGTGTTTTTACTTTTTGTTTTGGTTAAAATTCGTTGCTACTAATTAAAATTGATAAAAGAGACTTATACTCGCTACCAGTGGCATATTTACGATTTTGTTTTGGGAGAGGGGCTTTGTTAACTTTTTTTCCCTGGAAATGTGAGAATTCTGGAAGATAATTCATCTATATATTAAAATGCTAGGTTTATATGTTTGTCTCCAATCCTTTCGACAATGAGATCTCGAAAACCACAAGTGCTAGAAACATGCCGTTTTCACTGGTCAGTTCCAAACTTTGTGTAGGTTGTCCAGTTCTAATTGAATATGTAAAAACATGGTCGTTAATTCTTTATTACATTTTTTAAGGGTACACTGGAAGTGTTAATAAAATATCATACCCTGCGAGTTATGCATTTTAATACCACATAGTTGTATACAGGGTTGTATATCTCTCAGGCGTTTGTTTCATGGCCAAATGATATGTGTCTATAAAGAGACAGGTCCAGATGGTGTGAGGAATTTGAAGGGGATTCATGCTCATATGTGAATGATACGTTATGTAGAGGGCGCAGGTTCAGCTAGTTTACTTTAAAATAGTAAATAAAATTTCGGGAGGGCGTTTAAGCCGGAAAGCCCCCTTAAACATGCCACTGCTCGCTACATTACGTAGCATTTCACTAATAACTTAAATTATAATGAAGATACATGACGAAACCTGAACTAGACTTATCTTCAGGTTAAGAAAGTAAACAAAGTTGATATTGGAGTGGTGATGGCGTGGACAAGGTCAGACGGTAGTAATGGTGCTAGTATACGATCAGATGGAAGTAATGGTGCCAGTGTACGGTTATATGGAAGTAAGGGTGCTAGTATATAGTCAGATGAAACTCATGATGCTAATATACGGTCAAATACAATTAATGGTGCTAGCATATCTCGACACAGTCAGTCTGAGGCCACACACTCATTATCACGTTACTTTCACCGAACCTTCACATCTTTGGAAATCAATCTGACAATGAAAGATTACTCGCTGAAAATTTTCAGCAGAATGGAGTGACATGATATATTAACAGTCAGAATGGCTAAAATTAACTAGTTTTTTCAATAACAGACATATTTCGAAGGGACTTTCGGAGTTGCCACAATTGTTATTTATTCATTTTATTTTATTTTTATTTTTTAATTTAATTTTATTTATTTATTTTGAAATATCTGCAATGTCAAATTCATCGAAACAAACGACGATTTATTTGCAAATGGAAATCATGAGTTTATCAAAATCAAGCAAGACTCTCTGTCATATTGGAATTTAATATTATTCTAAAAATTCAGTCCATTTCTGGAAACAGGTTAATCAGAAATGTCCAACATCTAGTCCTTCATGCTCAGTTCCGACTGGATGTAAACGTTGGCTATTTCTTACCATTTTATCTTGTCAGCTACTTTTTCATACGCTAAGTTAAGTCCAGTTCAAACTTCGTTGCGCTATCTTCCTCACTATTCAAATTATGAATAAAATTTCGGGTAAAATAGCGAGTGAGACATCTATTTATTTAAGAAAAACACAACAGGTAATTTTACCCAATTACATTCTGTATACACAAGATGGCACCAATAGTGGTTAGATAATATGTTTCCCAGATGTTGGATTAGTGACCACAATTTTAGTTTTTTCTTCTGGATTGTAGAGGTTGAAGTCAGAATGAGATACCAAGAAAAGTTTAGTGTGTAGAAAAGTTGTTTGTTAAGCGAAACAAATTGAGCGGATAACAGCTAAAGAATTAAAAAAAAAAAAAAAAAGTTTCTGCATATGTATTACAAATTTCAATATTACAAACATGACATAATGTTTTGTAAACAGCTCGTTAATGGCCTCTACTAAGCCCCTTACTGCATTGACTCTAACTCATGTATAAGGTAAACCTTGGTTTAAGGACACGGCATGTCCCAATATAATAATACTGACAGAGAAAACATTTTTTTTTTTTTTTAATAAGAATTTTATACATTCCGCATAATGTCAATTTAAACCTTTGAACTGACAGATATTCCTATTCACTTACCACAAAAACGTTTAATACACCGTGCTCGCTTCCCTTCCTGCCCTAAAGGTTTCATCATAGCTTCAACAGTTGTTGCAGGGATTTGAAGAACCTCCTTGGGCGTTGCACACAGTTTCAGGAATTTCTCTGCAATCATCCTTCCATCTTTGTCTGCCATGAAACAAAATGGCTATCACACTTAAAAGAATTTGTTACATATACACTGGTGGAAACTCATTTAAGAATACCTTAATATGTGTATCTGTAGAACGCATGCTGCTAGTAGTCTGAAAATCATCAGAGAACATGACGACTATCAATGATATTGAATTGCAGTATGTGCCTCCAATATCAGCAATGAGTTCGAGCGTGGCCGTTCCGAAGAATGGCACTCTCGTGGGTCTGAAGCGTCAGTTGTCCATTGGTGGTGAGCATGGTTGGAGTTAGAGGGTTCCCACTACAGACGTGTCGCGAGACGCACTGGGAAGCGTCTGGAGAGAAAGTTTGTTCCGGTTACCGTAAGCGACAGAGCGACGACCACCAGCAAATTCAGAACCACGTAGCTTCTCATGTGAGCGGGGAAGCATTAAAAAATCGTTTTCTAAGCCAGATCTAGATTCCCGTGTTATTCCTGTACGGTTATCTCTGACACCAGTTGACCAATTGGTGTCGGAACAGATTTCAGTGGCCAGGCGCATGAAGGGTTGTGATTGTCAGTAATGAGTCACCTTTGCTTCGGAAATAATTACGATCGTGTGTGTCCGTAGATGTGCAAATGAACAGGAAAATATAGCGTGAGTTCGCACTCACAATACAAAACACACATCTATTATTTTGGTATTGAAGTGGCGAAGGGATTAAGCAACAAACTCCGCTGGACTTTAGTGTTCAGTCGAGGAGCGTGATTAGTGCGTTATGTATTCGGAAGTCCTATATTCCGACTTTATTTAACTACTTTGAGCTACCCAATTTTCAAGCAGGATAACTCGCGTCTCCATACCGCCAAGGCAACCCATAGTGCTCTACTCGATCACGATTGGCGTCAGTCACCGCACTAAGTGCAAAAGGAAGGGTGGAGGGTTTAAAATGGGACATAATATTTACGTGGTATTCATCTTTTACCGTGGTCTCCTAGGTCTCCGAACCTAAGCTATATTGACCACGTATGAGACAAGCCAGGGCGGCGCCTGACGGCCATCCACATTAGCAATGATAATCGCTTAGTTGCTCATTGATATAGAGTAAGTGTGGGATACCATACTTCAGACAAACATTCAGCATTTTTATGACTGTCTATCTGTCCGAACATTTGCTGGTGTGGCCGCTCGAGATAATTGTACATGTCATTAAAAGGTAGTGTGTATTATGTTGTTTGTATAACATGTTCGAGATGTCCACAAGGCGCTATGCTGGGATTACTATTACCTAATACCTCCTTCATCTTGTGTACCAACTTTGAATTCCAACTGGGTGTTCTTAAATGCGCTTCCATCAGTGTCTATCTATCTTTTAATTTTAGCTGTAACAAAATTTCTATTTTAAGAATATTCTTGTACGCGCAACAATAAATTTAAACTTTGCTATGACAGCTAAAGTTTTAAAATTAAAAAAAAAAAGAAAGAAAAAAGTATTCTACACTCACTCTTTCTGAATCTTAATAACTTAAAAATAATGAAGAACATAAAAAATCTACAAGGCGAGACAAATAGTGCCTGCAGAACGCTATTGCATCAATTAATAAATGTTTTCAAGGCATTTCGTCTAGTGTCTAAATTTGGGTGCCCAGCAATTATGACGTAATAAACTGCGCACAAAAGTTTCTGATCTGTAAGAAAAGGTTTAGAATCGATTATTAGTTTATTTAACAGGATTTTCTAGATACTAATAAGATAAGTCCAGTTCAATCTTCGTTACGTTATCTTCATCACTATTCAAATTATGAATAAAGTTTCGTATAAAACTGCGACTGAGACATTCAGTATACCCAAGATGGCACCAATGGCGGTTAGATAATGTTTCCTAGATGTTGGATTAGTGACCACAATTTTAGTTTATTCTCTGGATTACAGAGGTTGATGTCAGAATGAGGCACCAACAAAAGGTAAGTTTAGTGTGTACAAAAGTTGTTTGTTAAGGGAAACAAATTAAGCGGAAAGCAGCTAAAGAAAAACTGTTTCTGCATATTCATTACAAATTTTGATTTTTTTCTATATTTTGATGTTCTTCATTGTCTTTAAGTAATTCAGTAAAACTAAAAGAATGAGCTTAACGAATACCTTTCAAGTTGAAGACTAGCAACACCAACTACTAAATTCAGTTCACTATCTTAGAGAACTTTCCTTTTGTTTTCGCCGCTTGTTTTCATCCCACAGCTTACCTGCCTTCATCAAAGAGGTATGTGTTTCACTTATACCAAAAAATCGAAGACTCATACGAAACTTCTATATGAACCAACAAGTAAATGTTACAATAGGGGAGGAAATGACAGAGGAAAGCGCAATTGGAAAGAGAGTTCAACAGGAATATTGTCTCTTGCCAACATTATTTAATATCTATCTAGAAGAGGAAGGGAAGTTCTATAGAGATGCTGTCTCTTGCCAACATTATTTAATATCTATCTAGAAGAGGAATGGAAGTTCTATAGAGATGCTGTCTCTTGCCAACATTATTTAATATCTATCTAGAAGAGGAACGGAAGTTCTATAGAGATGCTGTCTCTTGCCAACATTATTTAATATCTATCTAGAAGAGGAATGGAAGTTCTATAGAGATGCTGTCTCTTGCCAACATTATTTAATATCTATCTAGAAGAGGAAGGGAAGTCTATAGAGATGCTGTCTCTTGCCAACATTATTTAATATCTATCTAGAAGAGGAAGGGAAGTTCTATAGAGATGCTGTCTCTCGCCTACATTATTTAACATCTATCTAGAAGAGGAAGGGAAGTTCTATAGAGATGCTGTCTCTCGCCTACATTATTTAATATCTATCTAGAAGAGAGAGTGAAAAAACTTCATGATGCGGTGAGTTTTATATAATCGAACTACTATCAATTAGTAGTTAAAGTATCGGTGTAGATACTAAATACTTCGTCAAAGATAAGGTATGAATCCAAGCTGAGTGACTGCCATCACAAGCAGTTAATGAGAGATGCTAGTATTTAATAAGAGGTAGAACTGTACAGCGTAAAGCCAATTAACATAATTACATAGCTAAACGAGTTTTAAAAAAGCTACAATTTGTTTTAATTTTTATCTTCTTACCTGATGTCACGCGGTTCATAATGATGGTAGTAATAAGTATTTTCCATGGATCTCCTTGTAAATCTTCATAAATCAGATTATAAGGCGATCTGACTACGTCCACTTCCGACTTCAGTAGCTCACTCGTTTTCTCTGGAGCGTAAATATTTTTCCCCTTCAGAGGAGATAACACAACTTTGCTTGGTTTGATGATGCCAAGGAAGGATTCCTGGAATTCTGCTGGAGATGCTCTGTTGCTCATCGAGCCGTTTGTATCAACAGAATAACTGGACTGGGTAACCTGAGAATGAGAGGAGTTGCTGTCCTCATACGCCAGATGGAGTGAGCTATTCGATGGACTAGCGTCTGGAGAACTTGGCCCTTCTGACGGTGCAGATTCTTCTTCACTTTCTCCAGCTTCATCTGCAATAAACCACGTCTCATTAACATAAAAAAAAAATCATTTGTTACGGGATTCAGCTTTCAAGTGTAATAAAAGGAAAGGGCAAACATTCTAAAATTTTGAAATTTTGTTTCATTTCCAAATTCTTCAGAAATTTCGTGAAGGATTTTCGAAAGCTGTTATCTCAGTCTGGTATACGAAATTTAATAATTGGGGATAAGATCATAGAAGGTACGTTAACAAGAACTGAAGACTCAAGTTTAGCAATTTTATCTTTAACCTTCTGACCTTAAACTGCGGATATATCCGCATAAAAAGATAAAGCCAAGTGTATATATAGATATTGGGTATTTCTAGATATGAATGTAACATATTTTAGGGTTGTTAGTAACTTATTTTTTGTAGTTATAGATATTTATGTATAGGTAGGTGGAATACACTCACACAATTTCTTTAACTCCTGGATTCTCGAAGGAACCGCTCATGCACTTGTTTTGGCTTACTCGCTTGCAGCCATAGTACATGCCTAATAAACGATTTGCTTTGTAAAGCAATAAAGACAAATGTTTATAATCTCGCATCGACACTAACGTAGTGGACGCGTGTGCCTGGTTCTTGGCCGACAATTCGTCCTTCACTGGTCTTCCAACAGGATTGATCACTGAAACTGTAACAAATGAAACCACAGTCTTCTCCAGTGTGTCTTTTAGCATTTATTTTTTGTTTCGTTAAAAATTAACAAATGGTGAAGTTAAAGCATTTAAAGTAACCAATGTTCTCAGTGACTGTCAAGTCAAAAAGTAATCTGGTATCCTCACAGATGAGTAAGATATTCAGAGTTTCATAATCTAGTGTTCCGTTAATTCTTCACAGGGCGCAGTAGGAGTACTCTCACATTTAGTGAGGTTTTAGTAAATCATCTTTTTTAAATTTACTTTTTACTTATTTATTTATTTAAGGAACATAAGCCTTGATCAACAAGTTAATTGCCTTTTGAGAATACAATCATATCTATTTTTAGATTCTCTCCCTTGAATTAGGATGTTAATTTGATCAATTGGAATATTTTAACATTGTCCCGTAGTAAAATAAAACTGGATTCGTTCCAAGAAAAACAGAACGAGATAATTATTCCATTGCAGATAAAAAGCAAGTAGTTTGTTCTTGTTTTCACTATTCTTTCCACATCAATAACTCTCATTCTTCATCACATCGATACGGTTTTATAGATAAAATTTTCCAGGTTGCCAGCAGCGAAATTACCGAAAATGATGTTATTCTTTGTTAATACCGGTTCAACCTGAAGTGTTTTTGAATTCTTCAATAATTCATAACTTGTGTTCAACTAAGGGCCAAACCAGCTGATGCTACGAGTTTCCTGTTCTGTGTGTTTTTGAAAAAGTATGTCTCATTTTAGACTGACCGAAAAGTGACAACCTTACGAACCAAAAATTCCTTAAAGGAGCATCGTACTCTTGACTTCACTCGCACGATATCCCAAGATGATATGCTATTGATTTGAGTTGATTTTGAGTTTAACTCTCGTTCAGTAGCGAGGCTATATGTCACGTAGACCTGATTAACGTGGAATCCGAATCAAATGAGCTCCCGCCAGAAAACGAACCCGGATCTCCCACGCCAAAGGCGCGTAAGCTAACCGCTAAGTCACGAAGGAGCTCTGATATGGTATTGAGAATACAACCATATCGGTATTATACACGATAAAGCAAAAGTCTTTATAATTTTCAAACGGTTTGAGGAAATGAAACCGTATTTTGATTAGAGATTTGGTCTGCTGCTGGATACACAAAAATAATAATATTTTCTAATCCATCTGAACCCAACATACAAGACGGATAGTAATTATAAATCGTTGTAAAGCAAGGCTCATGTAAAATAAGGCATGGACAAAACGTGTGTATGGTGAATCACTGGGCAATTATGTGATATTCCTTGAATTTCGTGACCCATCACATTGAACCTCTAAACTTTAGGCGTTGATTAATATATCTTCCTTAACCCTAAAAGCTAACATCCGTATAATCCTAATATGAATAATAGCTCCTTTCTAGAAGAGAGCATAAGGTATTGCAGTATTTTGGATATTGATTCTGTTATTATTTCCCAAATACCCTATTGTAACGAAGAGGCAGTATTTTGGGAAATGAAAAGATGTTCCCGCTAATGCTTTCTATAGAACGATGTGGTCTACGTCCGTCTACATAAACATTATTTTTATGTCTAAATTCGTCTTCCTATTTAAATCAGCTGAATTGGAAATTTCACATTGGACGATGTCATCCCTAGTGAGGTCACCGAGGATGAAAACTTGAGGTAGTTACCCTTGGATGGTTCATGTCCTGTGTCATCTATAACTTTTGATTCTATGGCATGACAACGTGATTGTGGGTGTTCCCTAATATCAAAAGTTTTTTTTTTACTTTTTATGGAGAAGAGGAGAAAAGGGGGTGGGCTTTTGTCAAACGGCCTCAGAATTTGTAGAGAGAATGTGTGGACGATTTTTACGGTGTAACAAGTTATCATCCCTGATTTATTGCAGCAACTATCAATTTTCATTTTCCTACAGTCGACGAGAACTATCTTGACAGTGACGTCAACGCTGTCAGTTGCAAGGCTACCAACTTACGCTATTCACAAATAGTGCTTAGATGGCGCACTGAACGCTTCGCACGTCACGTTCGTAACTACAGTTTATAATAATGCTGGTAGCGAACTAGAGAGAATTTAGATAACAATGTATTTGAATAATACTAGCACATATATGTGCATTGTTACGACAAAGAAAGAAAAAATAAGATTAGACCCTATATTATGTCGTCAAACGACAATATCTTTCCTTTCAGAAAGCAGTTTTCTTCCTTTTTTTTTTTAACCTAAATCCAAACTTGCGCAGTATTTGTTGTAATGCCCACTCAGAACCTTTGAAGTCAATGCTTTTCTTAAGTTCGCACAATAATTTATTTAAGGTGGCGACAATGCCTTCAGCATAGAGATTGTGAATTGTTCTACGAACTATTACTTCATCGAAAGAATCTAAATTTGTTTGTCTTTTCTGTGTATTTGGCCTTGCTTTACAGGGTGTTACGACGGGTTGTCCAGACTTCACTCCTTCTCTTTTACAATTCGTCACACGGATCTCTCACTGACACATGTTGCTCGGGAGGTTTCATGAACACTGTCAGATTTATTATTGTTTGCTGCAAGAAAAGTTGTAAACATTAAAAACAATGTCTCCTGCAACACAATGCAACGGCTTACCTTTCTTTAAGGTACTATCACCCATTCTTATACACAAACTTTCGAGAACGAGAATAAAACAAAGGATTGACAACTTTCACCAGTCAGTACAGACTGTACAGCCCTACAGAAAGAAAACACGCGCTTTTCAGTTCATCTCATTTCGCTTTTGTTTTTTAATTTGTTTGTTTTCCTGGAAGTGTTGTTCTTATGTCCTATTGGTAAATGTTATGTATTTTTCGAAGCTACATTCCCTAACCCCCACGCTTTATTTCCGCGACCAGAAAACACGTTCACATATCATCCTCTAACTCAAGGGCCATGATAGGTAAAGACATGGGGGTTTCTTTAAAATAAACTTTGGACTTCCCTTCCCATTTCGTCCACTGCATATTTGTGTCTATCTTCAATAGAACGAAAGTTTGTAGCATGTTGAAATCTGACTGTTGTTAGAACAGAATAAACATAAATGGCTATTATTTAAAATTATTTTCCACATACTTATAATATAAAATTCAAATATAAAATAAACAATATTCTTCATGAAAGTTATATAAATATAAAAGCAAAAAAATGTAGCATTTATGTCTCCTCGAACTCCAGTTATCGTTATACAAAGAGGACAAGTATATTTATCAAAAACGAATCTCCCATTTCGGTTCATTTCCTTTCGCTTTCCTGTTGTAGAGAACGGAGCGTGCTTTTAAGTTGGTATTTGTGTTCGCGCATTTTCTCTTTCCTGGGATTGGACGTTGAATTGAACGAGGCGTCTGCTATAACCAGTGGGATGGCATTTGAGCAAAAGCGAAGTCTACGTCACTGCCAGGATAATTCTCGGGCACTGTAGTTGACTTTAGAATTTTATACGTCACTATAAATAGCGACGTAACAGATGGGTCATGACATATAGGAGCAATAGCTCGTATGAACTCGTTTTCAGGATGTCGATATGTCAATTAAATGTCAATGTATTGCAGATATGCAATTTAAAAGTTAAATATTTCTGAAAGTAATTAAGATAACTTACTGATTTAAAAATTAGTACGCAGGAAATGATTTATTTTTTAACATAACAATATGAAGTTACTCATATGTTACTTTATGGGTGAAAAAAATGAAAAATTTCTGGTATTGCCGAAAGTAATGACAGAAAATCAATAATATCCGTCTACAACGTACAATATGGTACAGTAACTAGGTGTGCAAAATTAAATCAAGAAAGCACTATCAGGAACATATTATATATATATATATATATATATATATATATATATATATATATATATATATATATATATATATATATATATATATATATGTTTGTGTGTGTGTGTGTGTGTGTGTTACATCAAAGAAGAAAGTGATACGCTGAAAATTCGCAATTTTCACCAAATATTACAAGAAATTTCGGAAGATGTCGCCGTCACCTACTTCACCGCATTTGACAGTACGTGTAAACACATGGATGGTTTATCTCCGGATATCACCTCAATGATCCCTGATAAAAGCGAAGGCCTGTTGAACGCCCACTCTTTGCTTATAAACAATGTCCTTAATTCAACCCTACACGTAAAAATGCATTGGTGTTTAGATCAGGTCAACGTGATGGCTAAGGAATATGAAATCCACGATTGATTGGGAATGTGACACTTACTGTATATGATCACATACTAAGGAGAATGGCATGAGGCGGCGTCCTGTCTTGCTAGAATTACATGACAGAAGGATATCTTGGAGCAGTTGTGACGCTTCGTTCTGTAATAGGTGAAGACAGCCGTGACCGATCATATGCTGGGGATGAACACATAAACAAATAGACATCATCTATGGTTCAACTCCAAATGTTTATCAGAAACTATGTGATAAATTGAGAATGGTACGATCATTATTTGAATGAACCCGAAGACAAACACATCAACGGGATGAAAACATTCTAACACTTGTGCAACGTAGTCCACAATCAGCATCAACCGATTATTTCCACTTCTAACAGAATAAAAATAAAAAGTTTAATTAATTTAATATACTGTATGTACTCCCTATAAGATCTATGTCTAATTAAAGCGAAGTCTCCCCAAAACGTTCAATAATCCTCAATAGTTTCGCTGAGGCAAGTGCTTTTTATCCCTTCTATCTCATTACAGTTCGGCGTAGAAATCACCATGGCAATTACACAAGATATGACATTAAGGCTTACATAGTCCATAACTTTAATGTGCATTTAAAGAAAGAAAAAACTGAAAGGTAAACAATTTTCCGGGGTAGTCAGTACGAATAATTTCGGCACATCTACGAAGAACATAGACTACAGAAGTGAAATGAATCATCTGCGGATAAATTACCTTCAACATTTCCTCCAGCCTTCAGCATATAGGGAACTGCTTCACTGAAAAACTGGAACACATTTTCAATATTTGATACTACCAGGTCATAAAATAGACATCACCTTACTGAATATTTAGGCAATTGTCTAATTATTACATTTTCCAATTCTCATACGTTAAAAGAACAAGTTTACTGACTGACATTACACCGATGACGGCATTCATTATCATTCTCATTTCCTTATCTGTACTTTCAGCAACTTGTGAGATCCATATTGACTTTCCTTATATTGCCCAGCGTTTCTTCGTACAGATGTGGTGTGTAGGTTTCTTTAATGTTAATTGGTCTGGTATACTTGTGTGGTATTCTACTCCAGAAACTGTTTCAAACACTAGTTATTCAATTTGTAGAGTACTGTGTCTGCACCTCTAGATCCTTGTTAAATTCATCTCTTCTATCTGGATGCACTTGCACATCAGGCTGAAAATGCTGTTTTTATTTTCTTTTTATATTTCTAGCTTGGTGTTTTGCTCTTGAAAAGTGTTGCTACACTAGAAATGACTGGAAATTTGATACTGTTGTCTGGCAGGCATTACAGAAAATTATTTTTCCATTTGTTGATAGGCTCCCATTCAGAAAATCATTACACGCGATTTTAATTTCACAGACGTTGATTTACGATCTGGTGGCATTTTAACTGTTCTCTTCCAATAACTCCGTCTAAATTGTAGTAAAATTGCAACTACAAACATTATCATTGATTTGAGGGGGAAAAGTAACCTGTGAACGTGTTAAACAATAACAATTAGATTACAACTCCATTTTATTTATTTACTTTAATTTTTTTTATTTATTTATTTATTGCATATTATTGTCTATTTTGTGAATGCCGTCTTTACTGTTATGTCACTCAACAATAACAACAGCCGCCATACTATAAGATGTATTTCGTTTCCTTTTGCTATGAGCTGCTGCTTATCAGAGTTCGAAATTTTAATGAAGAAAACAATATGGATGGTATTCGGCGACAAAGATGAAAGCATCTTTTATGTAACTCCTAAGAACGAGTGCTAGAGCCGAGAATTGAATTGGAATGGATACATATTTTTTTTCTTTTGAACAATTTCAAAGAGATAAAATGTTAAAATATGTTAGATAAACCTGCTAATATATGTAAAATTAGGTAGATTTATCTTGAATATGCAAAAATGTGCATTAAAGGTACAAATATGAACAATCAAGTGTGCCTTCATCACCACAAACATTGTTATTCGTGAAGATATAACAAAATTTCAGTGGTAATTTGTCACACTAAGAATATGTATTTACATATAAATTACACATCTGATTATTATTATTATTATTATTATTATTATTATTATTATTATTATTATTATTACTGAAGATTTCAGAATTGAATGCCGCATCTGAAGTTGAAAAAGGGGTCAGACCAACGAGAACCAAGGAGGGTGCGTCCAGTAAAGAAAAATAAAATGAAATCTTTAAGTTTTACGCCCCACGGTTATGCCGGCTAGACTAAAGGAGACGGTGATAATGAGAAATGAATGAAAAAAGGGAGAAAACGGGAGAACCCCGAGAAAACCTATGCACACGGTGTTCGTCCACCATAAAGCACATTTGGCGCGAGCTGGAATCGAACCAAGGACCCAATGCACAAGAGGCGAACGCACTACCACTAAGCCACCGTGGCCCACATCGAAGTAAAGAAGGTTGGGAACCATTGACTTAACGAGTATTTGGATGAAGCAAAGTGAAATGATTTTGCTACATCCCCCACATTTATTTATATATATATAATATGTAGGTTAAAATCCTGTTGTTTCATTGCTTGTATTCTTCGTGCATTAATGTACTCTAAAGAAACATCGTACGAATATCGTTACGAGTTTGAAGGTTTCTGAGCCTTAACTTAACCACTTGAATGAAGTCATTGATAAATAAATATACCAAAAAAAAAAAAAAAAAAAAATGGTGCTGAGGAGACTATTTGTCGAATTATATTAAAATGGCTTATTATTTTATTCTACGTAGTTACCTTTCAAATCACTACCTCATTGTTGGCAATTCTAACTCCTGATAACAAAGCTATTTCCCTGCAAACTAGCACTCTATTAATATATTGTACAGCACTGTAGTTTTCGTGTTCCTGAATCAGAGAGATACGACGAAGTTTCATCAAGTAATAGAATTCTATGATTCTACTCGTTCATGAGATAGGAAACAACTGAAGTGTACGAAAGTAACAAGAGTTATTTTTAAAATCCATTTGTGAATACAGTTTGAAATTTCGAGGGCCCTTGAGAATGAGTGCGCACGCAGGCTCCCGGTATCTCTTGCGTACAGTAGGACGCTATTTATATTGATAGTATCAGCCTGTACACTCCGTACTTTGAGGTCAAAATATTTAAGAAAATCAAGCGGCCCACCGACTGTGCAATACGGTCAGTCAATAGGTTCCTACCAGCAAGAAACATGACAGCTGCGAATGTTCATAGATAGATATGTGAAGGTGTATATAGCGACAATACACTGACAGTGAAGTGCTAAAATGGGACACGAATCGTGCTCTGGTTGGTTATCTGTTATGATTGTGTATTGACTGGCTATTTGATGTAGAATGTTGAAGTCAAAGTTCACGAAAACAAAAGATTCCGTCAACCTTCCTCCGTGGCAAACGTTTAAAAGTGAAAATTACCATGAATAACTGGCCATTATCACAGGCGGCACAGTTGTGTAAGGAAGGTAGTCAAAAAGGTCGTTGCTCGTTACGATAAATGTTACGAAAAAAAAATGTTTGTATTTTCAAGTTACGTAAACTAACTTTACTTACAAAATAACCCTCACTTTGCATCACATAAGCTACTTTCTCTCTGTAATATTTACCATAAGTAGAAGCTTTCCTTGGTATACACTAAACACAAACAAACTATTTGCTTAACAGAACAATATATTCACATTTAGAAACTACATACTGTGACAGTTTCGCCAGCTAACACTTTGGTTTCATCAGACACTATATCACGTGTATAGTATCTGATGAAGCCAAAGTGTTAATCGACAAAACTGTCACACGTATGTAGTTTCTAAATGTGAATATATTGTTTTGCTCAGCAAATAGTTTGTTAGTGTTAACTTTCTCTCGAGACTGAATATGATACAATGATCTTTCAAAGTTAAGGCTACACTTCGACATTTCTGCAATGACATATCCTTCTCTTATTCTGTAGGTGACCAATGAAGTCCGCATGATTGGTAAAACCCAAACATGAAACAATCATGAATCTTTCACTTCCATCATAAAACACTGAAATTAATTCACAACATAACAGAAATTATGAATGGACGCCCATCCTATGTGGTGGTATCTAGTGTAACCTGTACACATAGAAGCAAGGATCGCATTACAGATGGCCACAGCAATAATGATAATGTGGTGAAGCTGATTCTTAAGAGCCTGCCTTACTAAAAATAATACAAAATTTATCATTTTTCTTTTGCTTCTTTCTCATAAGTGGAAGAAAATAATGAAATGCAACTTACCACAATCATACATAATGTTATTCTAGAACAGAAAATATGAACCTGAAGGATTTTCAGTGTTGCCAGAAAATGAACGCCCCTAAAATGTAACTAAAGGCAGCGAGTAGAGGAACGATCTCAACTGCATTTGGTTATGTATCATGTTGTATTGGTTTCCTGTGAACTATTTTTAAATAACATTATTATTTAGTTTTAATAACTGTATGTTAAAACTATTTAAAAAGTAGTTCACAGGAAACCAATACAATATGATACATAACCAAATGAAGTTGAGTTCGTTTCTCTACTCACTGCCTTAACTTAGATTTTTGGGGGAATTGTTATTCTGGCAACACTGTAATTTCTATGGATGACAATACTGAAACTCCTTCAGGTTCTTATTTTCTGTTGTAAAATAACATTATTTATGATTGTGGTAAGTTGCATTTCATTATCTCATTTCACTTATGAAAAACAAACAAAAAAGAAAATGATAAATTTTGTATTATTTTTTAGTAAGGTAGGCTCTTAAGAACGAATAGATAACCATTCCATTGAAACTATCTTCTGCTTAGGTCAGCAATCTTTTGATTGGCTTGACGCAACTTTCCACTCTTCCCTATTCTGAGCAAGAGTTTTCAATTTCATGCATTTTTTTCTTTACTTTTTGTATTATTATGTCCGAATATTTTAATCGCGGCCTTCCTCTAGTTGTTTTTAATAACGGACTAAATGGCCTTAGATGCCGACAGCCCAGAAATCTAATTCCTAATCCTATTTCCTTCATAGTTATTATAATAAGGTGATTCCCTTATGATTCATAATGTGTCCAATCATTTTATCTCTTCAATATATTCCCTTTTCTTCCTACTATTTTTAATACTCATTTGTATCCATCCATATACGATTCAACATCCTTCTATGTTTGAATTGTCATTGAGAAGTGGAAGAGAAATTGGTTGGGACATTGACTAAGAAGGAACTGAAATATGAGGGACGTGCTAGAGAGTATGGTAGCAGGAAAGAGAGGGAGAGCGCGAAGGAGACTACAATTAATAGACGATATCAAAACAGAAAAATCGTACGTGAAGGCGAAGAGGTTAGCGGAACACCGTGGAGCATGGAAGCTTCTTAGCTGCAGTAACTGACCTGCCAATAACTGCAGAATACCAATGATGATGATGATGATCTTTCTATGGCATCACATTTCAAAGAATAGCCTTCTACGTTTTTCCTTTTCTAGAGTTCATGCCTTATATCCGTAGAACGCCACACTCCATACATACGCTTTCATCAGTTTTTTCTTAACTTTTGTGTCAATGTTTCTGCTTACAAGCTTTTGTGCTTTTTCAAATGCCTTCTCTACCTGCACTGTTTTCAATTTTACATGTTACTACAGTTAAAGTAGATTGGAAACTACGGTTGAGACCTCTAGAATACCATTCACCACAGAAATACGAGTCAGACAAATCATTCCTCTTTCAAAAGAGTACTCGATACGGCATAGTGTAACACATGTTCGCTTACATTGTCAGCTGGATGAAATTTTTGTCGGTATGTAATAATGAATAGATGTTGTATAGTCCTTCCTCTTTCCAGAAATGAAACATCTAGTTAAGACGTTAATGTTATTGCCATGAATATAATTTCTGAATTACGAGAGCAGTTTCAGGTCCAAAGTACTGAGTTCAACAATAATTATCTTTAAGGCCGTATCTAAAGTTTTCAGCCGAACTTTTCTCTGTATATGATAGCGTTGTGAATTACGCCATGGAACACTACATCATATGCAGTTCAAATTTTCTCCAGCAGTTAACCTACCTCAATATTACATGTTTACTTTTATATTTTTAAATTAGCTTTCACAGTTCATTAATATTATTTTTGATACAGAAATCTGGCAGCACTGAAGATAACATAAATATACACGCAGATGCAGGCATTGGCCAATACGAGGCCTTCCTTTTATCCTCATCCAGTCGTGCAATAGGTCATAAAGAAAGGGGGAGGGAGATAAGGTTTGGAAAAGGAAAGGGATGAGAGAGGCAAGACTGATTGCTATCTGAAATCATACATGTTATCTCCATGCAAATATTTGTATTTTGAAAGAGTCTTATCAAACGGGGCGCGCTTTCTCCATTGAGGTCATTTTTTTCAATCATTCATAATCCTCTTTTACTGTTTATTCTAATCTACAAAAATATCTATCAATCTAGAGATTTTTTTTAAAAAACTATAAAACCGAATTGATGTTTATTTCTCCATCCATCAGTTCGATTGATTTAAACCACTTTTGGCAAAAGTTTAGATCTTCGGCCTGAGAAGGTTTTTATACATAGTGACCCATAATTCATGAAAGGATTGCCACATGTAATATTTTTCACGAGAAAATTAACGTGAATATTTCTTGTGATTGACGTAGCAGAAGTACGGGAAAAATGTTCTCACAACCATTTTCCTCTTATTTTGCAGACTACATGAAGTAGACATCCAAAGAGTACGGGATGGAAAAATTCACAATTGTGGAAACGAAACTTATTGAAATATATTTTGAAAGCCAGACGTTTTAAAACAAAGAAAGTATCGCCGCCAGTTTCGTGACAGGGATGCAACTTCTGAATCAATGATTCGTCGTTTGGTTGGACAGTTTAGAATGCATGGTTCGGTTGCTGATTTGCCACGATTGGGGACGCCACGCTCAGCAAGAACACATGCATCAATTGAACGGGTACGGAGGAGTGTCGAAGAAGCACCGAAGGTTTCCACAAGAAGATGGGCTGGCCAAATGAAATTGAATCGAACAACACTGCGCCACATTTTAAAATATGATTTGCACCTGTATTCCTATAAAGTGCAACTGGTGCAACAATTGCAACGAACAGATTATAATCAACGCCACAGATTTGCTACGCGTATTCTGGAGTTGGTTCAGTGGGAACGCAGATTTTCTTGACAATTTCATTATGAGTGACGAAGCACATTTTCACATCCATGGGTACGTTAACAAACAGAATTGAAGGTTTTGGAGTACCCAGAATCCAGGTTGTTCATTAACATCCATCACAACCTCTGAAGTGTACGATATGGTGTGGTATTATGTTCCAGATAACCATTGAGCCTTACTTCTTCGAATATGGCAATGGCAATACAGCGATTGTCAGTAGTGCTCGATACCAGGCGATGCGCTCTGCAGGAGAATATACCAGACGTTTGGTTCCAGCTAGATGGCTCCACAGCACACACAACCAGGGATAGAATAGCACTTCTGCGACCATTTTTCGACATCGAATCATTTTACGAAATGCAAACATTTCTTGGCCATCACGATCGCCAGATTGAAGGCACCAGACTTCTACCTTTAATGCCATCTCAAAGAACGAATATATGCCAATACACCTCAAACAATCCAGAATCCAGCAGTTTAAGAACGTCATTAGCGCGGAAATCCAAGCGATAACTTTGGCACCTTTGGAAGTGTAATGATGAATGTTGTAGCAAGAGCTTATACGTTCGAACTGCATCATTGTAGACATTTACGTGAAATTATTTTTCACATGTAAACGACAAAAATTTCCCACATACAATTTATGTTATACCAGCATTTCAATACATACTGTTAACATACGCGATGAGTTATGGTTTTGAAACCCCTTCGTGACTTATGGACCACCCTGTATAATGGGTTTTGTGCAGTGGAGAAGAGAGGACGCAAAGCATTATCATCAAAATCGGCTCGGTAGCTTTGAACTATTTTCGGTACAAATACCGGCATTTGGCATAGTCAATTATCTTGGAATAGTTGTTCAAAAGACAATATGTCCACCCTTTTTAATTACTACTAACTACCAGATGTTTATTCCCTGTTGCAATACAATGATTCATAATTTTTAACCATTGATCACTTCATTCCTAGTCTCCAGCTATACTTATATGCATTTTGTAACTTGTGTAAATGGGAGATGACATAACCAAAATATTTTTTAAACAATGTATTTGTTCCATCCATACGGATAGTAGAGGAATTTGTTTTTCAAAATATTTAGTAAAAGGAAATCCAACTATCTCTCCGTGATTTTCCACTCTGGGTTCTAGGTTCCATTCCCAGTGAAATTAGAATTAGTTGCTGGATCAGTATTAACCCAGCAACATTAGCTGATTGGGGAACTATCTGGATAAAAATGTAGCAAACTTTTGTTTACAAAGCCAGAAATAATGATGCCGGAGAGGCGATGCGCTGACCATATATTATCCACTTGAACATGTGCCATCTGACTAATCGTAAGCCTTCATAGGTTATAGTGTCCGCGAGTTGAGGTCAATAATGTAGGTTTTCCTCCTATTGGTGTTTTGCGTACGGAATGTTTGTCATTCAGTTGTGTGTTTCCTTTGTAGTTGGAGCACTTAACTTCACATGCATTACGAAGGACAAACTTTATGATATTGATCAAATACAAGCTAAACTTTAAGATACAATCTATACCGATTGTAGATCAATTAATGCTAAATAAAATGCAATAAAATCAACGTACACGTAAATAAGAAATTGATGGAAAAATTAGTTCTCTCAAATGCAGTTTTAAAAAAAAAACCTAGAAAATACATATTCTTTGTTCGGAACACAAAACTGAAATTACGACATCATAAAAGAAAAAGCAACCTCGAACCAGTGGTGGATCCAGATCTTCCTTGAGCGGGAAACGCAATCTGGGACTAAGGATATTTGTCCTACTTGCCTATATATATATTGCTTTGGCCTAGTGCCTGTGCTAAGTTCAACTTGGGATATCAATTTTCAAGTTCTGATGTCATTCTATATTTCATATTTCTACGTAATAATAAATCCATTTTTTAAAAAATATCGTTTATTAACAGACGACTACTTTCCTTGTTGTCTGAAAGGAAACATAATTTAAATATACTTATGCTTAAGTATATGATTGTAGCTTATGATTGTAGCTTTTCAACGTTCCAAAATTGGTATTAAGAAATGGGGTAAAAATAAAGTTGTACTGTCATATGACTTCAGGAGTAAGAGGGGAATACGAGGTATGATCAAAAAATACGGTGAATAATTTTATTAGAAACAGAGTAATAACCTTACTTGGAATTTGATTTAAACTCCTTTAAAGTACTGTCTTTTGCTAGCAATGCCTTTATTCCCAACGTTAAATCCATGACTAAAAGCATTTCTGGAAGGCTTCTTTTGGAAGAGCATTCAGCTGCTTTGTCGTGGCCCTCTCAGTGTCAAGAATGGTGTCAAAACGTCTTTCTTTAAGCACGGTTTTAATTTTGGGGAAGAGACAGAAGTTGTATGGTGTCATATCCGGATTATATTGTGGATGTGGACAAACACAAATATTTTTATCGCCGAAAAACTCCTGTTCGTCATTCAAAGGTCAGGGAACAAATTTCGCACCCTCTCTTCTCGTTTGCAAATCGGCAGTTAAAATGCTTTGCACGGACACACAATACAAGCTAAGTCCTTCTGTAAGGTCTCGAATAGTTATTCGCCTGTTTGAACGAACTTTTTTTTTTTTTTTTTTTTTGCCATTTTTTGCGTTTTCTTTCATTTTTGAGGTTAATGGATGTCCCGAACATTGCTCGTCTTCTACTGACTCATTTCCGCTTTTATAAATCACTCATATCACTTGTAAACAGTCTTCGGAGGTACAGCTTTCGCCATACACCAATTTTAACATTTCATGAGTTTCTTTGGCACTTGTTTGCAGCTTGAAACAGAACTTAAAGTTCACGCGTTGCTTGAAATCTATGATGCGTGATAAACACGG
This sequence comes from Thermobia domestica, assembly GCF_964235325.1. Classification (NCBI taxonomy): domain Eukaryota; kingdom Metazoa; phylum Arthropoda; class Insecta; order Zygentoma; family Lepismatidae; genus Thermobia; species Thermobia domestica. The sequence goes on along the minus strand of NC_137461.1, from coordinate 289,590,557 downwards.
TAAACACAACCTCACTCTAGCGGCGCTGGACGCTGACTGACAAGTCAGAACGTGTTCCAACTTGACGCTGGCCATCTCAAAGGATCAGACTATCGGATAAATCACATCAAATGCTTGTAGCGTCAGGAGTTGCTGCTTTAAAAAGAGTTCACTCGCCGTATTTTTTGATCACATCTTGCATGAACATTTCACACGGATCTTCTTTCTTGTTCCCTCCTAACTTCTGCTCTATAAACAAAAGAAGAACGGAACAAGCATCAAATTGTTCAGTTGCACTGTTTCTTCCAGGCATACATCCTGTGGGTCTTTCGGAGTTGACCAACTTTCCCTACTCTCTGCTGAATATAAGGTAAATTAAACTTCCATTATATGTCAATCTTATGCAGGATACATCCTTTACCAAATAAGTGTCCCAACGAAGCCCCACTCACAGTTTTATTTTGCCCCCTTCCTAATGTAAAATTTTGTAGAAAAAGGCATGTTAAGCTGCATGAAGGAGAATTTTTAACTATATGTCTCAGCTGAAATAGGACCAGGGCTAGTGATGTCAACCGGCTCGGCTTGGCTGGCTCGGTTCAACTGAGCCATCCCCAGGGCCAGAAATTTTGGAAGGAGGTAACTGGAGAAAATTGCATGTTTTTCATAATTTACTGTATTATAACTCCCGTTCTAAAGCTTGATTAAAAACCATTATATAATTCAATTTGAAGTATGTGGCTTTTATTTTTTTAAATATGCATGTCTGACCAGTCTGGGAAGGTTTAAGTCCAATCTGGTAACTCAGATGGCGGGATGCATCATAAAATCCGTCTCGAATAATAATTATTTATATAGATATAGATATTCCAATGAACTCAAGCTTCGTTCTCGAAAGATTTATATCATTTTCCACAAAAAGATGGAAGGATCGTAGGGAATACAAAATATTACCCGCTGTACCACTTGGAGATATAATCTTGTTTGTAGGAACAATAGACTGAAAGCAGATTATTGGTCTAAGACGGACAAAATACTCTTGTCGTCTCGTTTTAGAGATATAAAACAAAAAGCTAATTTTTTCCACTAGGGGAAGGGAACGTCCTTTTCAATCCGCTACTGCCTCAAACAAAATTGCGTGAAACCAAATTAACATTTTATATTTATTATAGGAGTTAAAGTACTACGAGAAATTCAAAACAATTTTGCTCTCGTGTTTACCAAGAGGTAATCTCACTTTTACGAGAAGTTAATAGTGCTTCGAAGAATGATTACGCAAACTCATCTTTTCAAGAAGATTAACAATTTTATTCGCCATTTGTAAAGAAAATCAAAATGGTATACTTCAATTTGGAATATTAATTAATCGCGACCATGTTAATTATCGTTGGTTTAGTAGTCAACTATGACAGGTACAGTAGATTAGATTTGTCAGCTATGATAAAAAAAATTCCGGTTTGCGATCAATCGGTGATTGGTTCTTTCAAAGAATTTCCGTGCCGCTCAACAGCGCTTCAACGTGAAGAAAACGGTGCTTGAGAACATTAAAAGTGAACCTCGGTGACTGAAAATGCATAACATGGTCCGATGAGTTCTTTTTTACGCTATTAACAACAAGAAGCCGTGTTTATGTAAGGTTGACACCCAAAGAAGTTTATGCTCCGAAATGTATCTTCCCTACAGTGAAACATGGCGGCAGTTCTATGATGCTGTGAGCCACAATTTGCTGAGTTTTGTGATTATTAGAGACCGGATGTTAGGCAAAATTCCTATTCTTTAATATTAAAGATATGGCCAAAAATAATGTTTTAAAGTTTATATGGGGAGTTTTAGTTTCAATTTAAGCCAATTTTATTTTGCCTATTTCGCCCATTTCTGCCTAAACAATTGCTATAATGTTGCCTATCCTATCATTTTCTTCAAAATAAGACCTTATTGGGGAAAAATATATGTTTGTATTTCAAGAAAGGATTCTGCCTCCTCCGAGAAATATAAGTAATGTTTGTAGTGATGTCGTAAAACTTTGGATTGCTATCTATACTGATAAAGTGCGTAAAATTTTAGATTGCTGTGTGTAACGATAAGTATGTAAAATTTGGATTATTATGTGTAGTGTTAAAGTGTGTAGAGAATGTATTTACCACATATACATGGAATATATATATACAGTGGCGGATCCAGGATATGATCAAGGGAGGAGCTAAACCATAGTTTGCCGCTTTATCCAGTGTAAAACAAGATTGAAGTCCATTTTACCCAGTGTATACCTGAGGGTCAAGGGGGGGGGCTATAGCCCCCCTTGAATCCGCCCTTGTATGTATATATATATATAGTAAAAGAAGATATTAAGAAATAGGTATGTTTCTATATTCTTTGAACATTATCTATGACTTGAATTGATTTTTTAATGGTATTGAGTATTTATCTTCATTATTTTCAGTTAGATTTTAGTACCTATTTTACTGCCTATTTTCTAAATTTTAAGTGCCTATTTTCCAGGTTTTAAATGTCTAAACATTCGGTCTCTAGTGATTATATTCGCAGAGCGCATTACTTCCAGTAATTATATGAACGTTTTAGATTAACACAAGCAATTTCCTTCCACTTTCACATTTCGTCAACTGTTATTATTGATCTCTACTAGCCTGTAAGGCATAATAAAACGTAAGGCATTTCTATTCATTTTATATTCGGATACTGCCCAACTTACCTGGTAACATGTAATACAGGTAATGTCAATACTAATCGGTAGAAAGGTGACAAAAGTTTTTTTTTTTTTTTTTTTTCTATGTAATTCACTGTTGGGATGTCCGGAATACAAATCACCGCTCGTGAGGAATTTGAAAGCTCAAAGAAGGTGTCCCGAGGGCCAAGGTCTCTTGCTATGATCATGCTATCAACCTCCCCTCTTGAGCCGCAGTGGTTGAGTGGTAGGGCGTTCACCTCTGGTGCATGGAGTCCTTGCTTCGATCCCAGTTCGCGCCAAGTGAGCTTTGTGGTGGACAAACACCGTATGCATGAGTTTTTTTGGGGTTCTCTCTTTTCTTTCAACTTTCTTCAGTCCACCGTTTAATTCATTTATCATCATCACCGTCTCCTTTAGCCTACATGCCATAACCATTAGATATATTGTACCAATGCTTTTATGATTTGTAGAAAATAATCATCGTTGCAATTAAATAGGATGATCGAAATGTTAGTTGATAGATTGTAAATCTATTTATGGTGTGGTGGGAGGTAAATCTAAAAGATTTCATTTCATCCCCCCCTCTCCCCTTGCTCTTTCTGTCGACGTAAGATTAATTCTCTTTAATATCCTTCATCAACTTCAATCATCATCTTCAACTTATTCTTCTTGTATTCCTTCCATCACCCTTCATCTCAAAATCAAATTCAAAATATAATTTAGTCTTAAAACTGTCCTTCCTCTGTCTTAATTATTTCGCAGGAATATACGAATAGTAATTACCCGTTTGTTTCTTTATTGCAGTTCAATGTCTCCCTTCAGCACCAAGGCTAAACGAGACGTTGACTTTGTTCAATTTCAATGCTTTCCTACCGGGAATCGAACCCGAGATCACGTGAAGCAAATGCAAGCGCGCTACCCACTAGACCTACGGTGCATGGTTACTAATTATTCATAGGTTAATTGAACTTTAGATTTCTGACAAGCGGAATACTTTCTTTCTTTCTTTCCTTTTTTTTGGTTTCAGATACAATACAAATTCCCGTGCAACTGTCTAGAATATGTCTTAAGAAGAGGTAGAATGGTTTTGAGTTTCAAGTGCTACAAAGTAAAAACACCTTCCTTACAGTGGTGGCTCTTGAGAGATTTAAATTTTCTGTTACAAGCTACGGGAAGAAAGTTTATTAATGTACTAATTCTTATACACCATCTGACAATTAAGTAACGAGACTGATTTTAGAGGGAACCGTGAATGCAATCCGTAAATTAATATATGCGTTCGAAAGAGTAATTCCTCCTCTACAATTTTGCAACATCGCATTGCTCCACGCGCAGTATCACGGGAAATACGACGTCATTACCAGCAGTCACTGAGAGGCCCTCGTCATGCTAGCAGCATGGAGCAGAGAGTGAATATCAAGTTCTGTGCCAAGCTAGGTAAAAGTGTAACAGAGACTGTTGCTTTTGACGCGGAGAGTGCACAGATCTTTAGATAGTGTAAACGTTGTAAACGTGGTGTGAAATCGATTGAAGATGAACCTCGGCCGGGTCGTCTGATGTCTGTTCGGAACGAAGAACTCACTGCAGAAAATTACACAGTGAATGTCCATTTTTATTTAAGTGCTTTGGAGCATTTCATGAAGAGAATTGCGGTCCCAAGTAGCTGACTCCATACCCATGATAATGCACCCGCTCATCAGGCAGTACTTGTTCAGGAATATCTGGCCAGGAAACAAGTGTGCTGCAGCAGCATCCACCCTATTCTTCAGATGTGTCCCCCAGTGACTACTTTTTGTTTCCTAAACTGAAGTTACCATTAACAGGATGACTTTTTGACAATGTTGAAGACATTCAAAGCAGCTGTGAGAACGGCATTACGGAACATACAATAAACTGAGTTACAGACGTCGTTCTACTTCTTGTGTGATCGTGCTACTCGCTGTATTGACACAGGGGAGATGTATTTTGAATAATTAAACATGTATTACGGTATTACATTATCTTTGTTTGTATGATCACAATAAAATCCGTCTCATTACTTAATTGTTGGACGGTGTTCACAGCTGTCTGAAGTTTTCTTCCCTTGTATAGGTAAATTTACAATACATTTATACTGATGTGGCTTCTCTCAAGACCTCCCAATGGCCTTCTATATGGATCTTGCAAGGCAAATTTTTAAATTAATACCTTGCCAAAAACACGAGCGCTAATTTCTTTCTACAAGTAATATCTTACACTTGGTCTATATTGGTAAACCAACATGTGCTTCTTATTTATAAACAAAACCAAGTGCTCTGCTACTAAAATTACTACAAGAAGCAGACGAGAGGAATCCTCATCTGTGACAGAAGAGGAACACTAGCTTCACCGACATCATGTAAGGTCTTCATCGACATTAGTTTCGCCTGGTCAAATCCCCTCTCTTAGCTTGCCTGGAGCTCTAAGTTCTCCTGTCCACTTAGCTTGTCTGGAGCTCTGTGGGAACTCAACCCGTCTCTTAGCTTGCCTGCAGCTCTGAGAGATTCTAACCGCAACTATCTAGCTTGCCTGGAGCTCTATGGTTTCCTTACCCGCCTAGCTTGATTGGAGCTCTAACTCATGTAAAGAGATAGGCTAATAATAATAATAAAATACATCTATTCTTGCATTGACTTGGAAAGGAGCGATGAGGAAATTAACATTTTAGAGCTACAGCAAGCAATATAAGTTCTTAGTAAAAACTAAAGTGTGGTTCAAGCAAAAAGAAAATAACCAAGATGCAGAAAATAGTGTTTTTATTAAACTTTGACATTGCACAACCGTGAATTAAGTCCACATCATCAAGTAATGGACAATACATAATTCTACTAGAATCATTTTTGTTTTCATATAATGATCAACATTTGAACAAAGTGTCATTAGCACTACAAGTCAGAAATAAAGCAATACCGGAGTGAAGAACTTTTACATAACAGTTTTTTTTTCTTTGAATAGTAGATAAACTAAAGAAAAGAAGACTGCTACAAAAATTTAGCCATGCAATTTTATTTAAATTTTGCAAGTCATTACCCTAATAAAAACAGTTTATACGCGGAAAGATACAAAAGCAAGTCGAAATAAGTCTACAAATTGAACCGGTAAATTCATACAAGTAGCCCAAGACTTTGTAAATACAAGAATACAGATCTTTACAGATGATAAAAATACGTAACCAAAATAATAACTACAATCCTCCGAACTAGAATTACAGTCATGATGAAGTGGATATTTAATACAACACCAGTAGGCTCACAACACAAAGAAAAATATTAACAGTCTCAAACTAGAGAGTAATCCTAAACAATTTCTACATACAACTACAATAAAGAATACAGACCAAACGTACCAGCAACAAAATAGTTAACTACTTCCTACAAATGACATTTCCATAAATGAATACGCAACAAAAATTTCCAATCAGAGACAAAAGAAAAAAAAAATCCGCGAATTAGTGATGGGGTGACTTGAGACACTGGGTAATAGAATGAAGCTGTACACAAATTCAAATAGTCAACCGGTGGTTCTTTTCTTTTTTTTTAAGTGTGCGTTAAGAAAGAGCAGAAGTGGATTCAGCTAGTACAGTTTCGATTTAATATGGGCCATAAATACTTTTCATTATACAGGGTCCTTTAAAAAGAACTTTACAATTTTAAAAATTCATATAAATTTATTTAGATTATTTACAGAAGTGGTTCTGGTGTCATTTTGTAGTAAAATAGATCACGTTTTGAATTACGTAGTGCACAGTACCGAATAATAACACCACCACAAGCGCTAACAAAGATGGCTACCTTCACTGGTACCAAGCGCGCTCTTTGTTTTGATTTGAAAAATCGAAGTTTGCGACGACTGTGTACCGAAATTTTTGCATCGAGTGTACCGAAGATTCTCCCAGTAAGCCTACCATCTATAAATGACATAAATATTTTGTTGAAACCAGGTGATGTTTTGTTGAACCATCCCTCGAGGCCTTGGACATGCTGCTGCGCGTTTCGCTGGAAATCAACTTCAAATGAGATGTCTGCAACATCATCAATGGAACTCACAGTGAACTTGACTAACTATAACGTAAAAATCTGATCTATTTTTGTACAAGATGACACTAAAATTAGTTTTGTAAGTAGTTTGAATAAATTTATATGAATTTACGAAGTTGTAAAGACCTTTTCGAAGCACTCTGTATATCTCGAGTCTACTTTTTTTTTAATTGACATACGTTAATACAGCTATTCGGATGCATATTAAAATTGTAATTAATACATTAATAATCAATTTCCTTCGGTTACTGATAAATTACAAATTATGTGCACATCAAGCATCCACTGCTCCACCTCAATTAACGTAACTATCGTTTACATGAACTATTGGGTCAATTTTGGCCCAAAACTTCATAGGCCACAGGAGATTCGAACCCCCATCTTTCAACTCCTCTAAGGGTACTCCATGAATTGAACAACCAGACAGTTTTTCGTACTTTTGGTTCTTTGTTCCTCAAGACTCGACTAACCTGCTACCTGTCGGCAATTACTGACAGAAAGTCATCACAGTGGGTATTTTGGTTGAAGTAGAAATAAAACGCAGTGTATATACACGAAGAAGAAAAAAAGACCAGAGTACGCGGAAAAGGAGAGGAGAGGTTAAGCACACACATATAAACAAAAGACTTGAGCTTTAGTTAATCTCTGTATTAATGTATCAAAAACAGAAAAGTGGTAATGGTACAGATTGCTCAATTCAATCAGCAAGAAAGGGTGGTTCGAATCTTTGCCAGTAAGCTTTAACATCTATCTCTATTATTCCAATATATTACAAGTACACAGGTATAAAAGTGTATATGTAAATGGTATAGAAGTAGATATAAATAACTAAATTTGGAAAAGCTTAGTATTTCATCTATTGCAGACAAACAACTGAGTTGTATTCTGTGCAGGTAAGATGAAGTGCAATATGTGTCTTTGAAATAAATATACTGTGATGTTTCTTATTAATTTTTAATCGTCACAAGATTACAAAAGTATTAACGCTGATATTAATCATATAAACATCACTGAACCTCGCAGTAACAAGTAGCTTTTATATACAGGGTGTTTCCGAACAATCCGACACACTTCCCGTACGTGCTCAGGACCTCAATAAAAGAAAAAAAATCTGTGACTTAGGTCGGAAAAGCCTAATTACGAAGATGGGACCAATTTAACGTAATTAGTAGAATTGATCGTAGAATGATTACCTTAAATTGTACCCATCTTCGAAATTAGGCGTTTCCGAACAAAATTTGAGGTAAATTTTACCTGTATTGAGGTCCTGAACACGTATGCGAAGTTTGTCGGCTTGTTCCCGGAACACCCTGTATATAAAAACTATTTGTTACTGTGAAATCAATGCTGTTATATTTGTCAGAAATTCAGTAAAGGAATCCCGAAGAGGAATAGAAAATGATTAGCTACCAGACAATAATGGAAACACAATTAGAACACTAAAAATGTGCATTGTTAGTATTTTCACCAATCTGCTTCATCAGATAAGGACAGAAAGCAATAAAAAGAAAATAAAAAAAATAAACAGCAAAGAAAAAGCAAGAAGCATCCAGACGGAAGCAATATTCCAAAATAGGATCAACTTTATCCATAGAGTATTGCCGTACAAAAAAAGAAGGAAGTCAGTCAGTGTGTGGGAAAATTGTTATTACATATATGAATGGATGTATAAGACATGATTTGTAGTCAATACAAGATACAAAAATCAATGATGGTATTAAAAAAAAAAAAAAAAAAAAAAAAAAAAAAAAGCTTCCAGTAATTTTGAAGACTGTTTAGAATCGAAAATGAAAACTTTCGCCTAATCAAGGCGACAACCACCAATACCCCCAAAATATATAAAGGAAATAAACGCGGAAAGCTGTCCTCCGCAAAGTTAATTGCAGTTCTACGTAGCATTCTGGTACAAACACGATTTTTCAAGTGCTCTGTGTGTTTCAGTGCAGCAGAAATATTTTCATCGTACGTTCAAATGTAGTTTACGTATTATTAGATCCGAATTTTGTAACAATTCACCCATGTACAAATAACAATCACGTATTACATCACTTTGCTAGGTAATGCGTCGGTGAATATATTATATTCAGAATGTCTCAAGTCACTCCACTATGCAATATAACAACATGCTTCACAAAATAAAAAAAAACTTATTTTGTTTAGAAATTTCTAGCAATAAAACCAGTACTGGAATATTTTACTTTGAAAGTACGTATAATAATAATAATAATTACTCTACATATTAACTGCACTGCAGGAATTCTGTTTTACGTATTATATGTTATCATACAAATTAATACCACAGCTGCCTTCGTAGTAAAATATTGTACTATCATTTTTTTATGTATATACAGGGTGTTACAAAAAATGTGTCACAATATTTTGCGAACAGATTCTTCACATCAAAATAAGAAAAAAAGTTCATATGGACGTGTGCTCAAAAGTGGATAGTTTCGGAGTTATAGGATGCCGAAAACGTGAAACAAGTTAACTTTAAAAGTTAATAGCTCCACTACTATGGGACCTATCGTAGTCGGGTCAAGACATCATTGAGGAACTGGTATGTGTACTATACAAATATCCATGTTTAAGAATGCTTCAGTATTTGCACATCAATTTTTAAAGAGGTAGGTGGAGAGTGATCAAGTACTCCCAAGCAGCCTCTCTTAAATTGATTGTGCAAGTACCGGACGTTCTGAAAGATGGATATTTGGATAGTTCACATACCAGTTCATCAGTGATGTCTTGACCCGACTGCGATAGGTCTCAAAGTAGTGGAGCTATTAACTTTCACTTGTTTTAGTTTTCGGCACCCTATAACTCCGAAACTATCTACCTTTGGGCAAAGGTCCATATGAACTTTTTTTTTTCTTATTTTGATGTGAAAAACCTGTTCCGAAAACATTGTGACAAATTTTTATAACACCCTGTATATATTTGAACAGTATAATTTTACACTCCCTACCGTAATACTGAACAATGACTTCATATCTATAACAATGGGATTTATAATTTCTATAAATTTCATTCAATTACAATTATTTATTAATTTAATTGTACATTTTATGTACTTTTAAAAATACTGTAATTAATTCTCTGAATATAATTATTTAGTAAAATCACATTTTTCTTTCAATAAATAAATTATCGTTTGCGATATAACAATATAAGTAGGTTTGATCCTACATTTTCTTCATATTAGTTATAAAAAAATTATTATATTTTTTTACACTTTATTCTCAAACTTTAATAAAATTGATTTTTCTCTCCTTTTCAAAGAGAGACAAATTTTATCAGACAAGATGATTTTGTACTTGCTAATGTATACATTGTATTCAACACAACAATTTTAAGCATTAAATTCAACACTTCGCTGAGACAGAACGCAATGCACCCGAAGGTTACAAGACTGTGGTTCTTGTTTTAACAAACAAACCTTGTACTTTTAAATCAACAAAAACCTTAAATAATTCATCTATCCGTCAACTGTTACATTATACAAATTTATGGCTATTTTATTTGTGTTAATTTTACATCTAACGTTTAGCTAATGTAGGCTAACGAAGACTAGTCCCGCTGTGAAATTAACACACTATGCGTACTACTAACAAGTTAACCAGTCGTACTTTCGAACTCAGTGAATAGCTTAAGGAAATTAATATTAAGGTATTATAACAGTAGAGATTGAATTGTCACATAATATATAAGAGAAAATGCTGCACAGTCACCGCAATGATTATCAAAACAAAGGAACGTTACTCGAATGCGATCTTTGTTTTGATAATCACTGCGGTATGAAGCATTTTCTTTTGTACACTATTAGGGTATGCTATTGACATAGAGTTGCATATGCTACATCTGAAGTATTACTATTTTTTGAAAATTCCCCCCCCCCTCTTTCTCCCGATATATATACATACATAACATACAGGGTGGTTGTAAATTCAATACCTATTTTTAATTTAGATTATCCTAGAAACTAGCATCGTCTCTAGCTGGCATGTAATACTGTTTACTAATGATGATGTTTCCCATTTATGATTTCAGAAATGATCCACTGACAACCGCAAAATGGCTTATGTATACAGCAGAGAAGACAGAGCTCACATTGCCGCCAGGTATGAAGTTTGCAGATCGGTAGTGCGACTGCAGAGATGGTGGAGGCAAGGGTGAGGAAGAATGGTTTACACGCAACCCCGATCTAACCACGTGCGACTTCTTCCTTTGGGGTTGGGCTAAGGAACAAATGTATACGTTAAAACCACGGGATATTAACATTTTTGAACAAAATATCCATGAAGTGTTTGCAAATGTTCCAGTTGAGATGCTAAGAAAAGCCGTGGATTCTGTTCCTTAAAGATTCCAGACATGTGTGGAAAATGCGGGAGCATACATTGAAATGTGACTTAATAACCGAATTGTACGCCCCAATAAGGTATTCAATGAAAATAAAACTATGATAGGTTGTTTACTTTTTGAAATATTCATTATTACAAATAGCTACTGACTCTTTACAACCACTATAGATATATATATATATATGTATGTATGTGTGTGTGTGTGTGTTTTTTTCAAAATTCATAGTGAAATGAAATGAAATGAAATGAAATTTTGAGTTTTACGTCCCACGGTTATGCCGGTTATGCTAAAGGAGACGGTGATAATGAGTAATGAATGAAATGGTGGAATGAAGAAAGTGGGAGGAAACGGGAGAACCCCGAGAAAACCCACGCACACGGTGTTTCAAAATTCATAGTATCTTCAGATATAGCATACATACGTATTAAGAAAAATTCACTCATTAATATAAGTTACATCTTAATGTACTTTTTTAAAAATCAAGTGTTTTATACAATTACTCACAAACACCACACCTGCAATTGTTTTTAATTAATGCTGTCGATATGATACAGTTTATACTTTTAATTAAAATATGGCCCACAATCCGTAAGTTACGCTCCTAGCTATTTTTCTATTCTCTTCCTCACTAATTAACTTTTATGTTTAGTTTAACGTCCCACGATTATGGACAGAGGCTAAAGGAGACGGCGGTGAGGACATGGATGATAACGATAAAATGAAATAAGTGGAAGGAAACGGCAGAACCCCGAGAAAATTTATGCACACGGCGTTTGTTCATCACAACGTTCACTTGGCACAAGCTCGGATCGAACGAAGGAACTCACGCACCAGAGGTAAACGCTCTACCACTGAGCTACCGAGAACCTTTGTAACTCCTTGCTACTGGTTACCTTCTGTAAATGTCCCAATTATTGATGGAAGAAAACATATACCGGCAACATTAGTTTATTAAGTGGAAAACCAAGATGATGACGCAAAAGAAATGTTTCTTCTTTAAAATTCGTCCAGAGCATTAAGTATATTAGAGCTATCCTAACAAGTACCCTCAATCAGAAATCGTTCCTCCTCACCTTCACATCTGACTGAACACAACATTCGGTAAGTGTTGAAAGTTGTCAGCGAATGGAAACAAATATCATAGATAAGACAATAAATGTTGAACTTACGTCCTTTACGTTTCAATGACTCCTTGTAATCATCCTCGGTACTTGTCCTGTAAATAGACACTGAAGATCACGCAGTCAACAACAGGAAGAAACTTTTAGTTTATGGGTACATATTTAAAAATAAGTTGGTCATTCATTCCAAATTTTGTACGAAAAAAAGCAACATGAGGCCACACATTGTAGAATTGCTCTTCAGCGCATCAATTCATCATTTTTTTTTTTTTTTTTTTTTTAAAAAAAAAAAGAGTAAATTCAAGGTGATGTTTGGTTAGCGAATTGTAAGTATGGTTTATTCTACGGACAGGAATAATACGGGGAACGTGAGTACATGAATCAATGTAAAATTTCTTAATGGACACGTACTGAAGATGAGAAGGACCGTCGAAACTATACAAAAAGTTAATAATATGGATGCTTAGGTGAGAAAGTGAGTTCAACATTTATTTTATTAGTAGATAGAGATCCTATGAGTTCATTCGATAGCAGAAAAAAAAAAAAAAACACTCGAAGTCATGACTCGTTTCGAAATATTACGTATAAGAAATATAAATTTGAAACATGTAATCAAACAAAATTAATTCAACAGAGTCGGCACCATTTAGCTTAAATTCTTTCTACTTTAAATGGGATCAAAAGTACTGAAATTGATTGTCCGTGGAAGCCACTTACAAATCAAATCAAAATAAACATCTCACCACGTTACCTGCTGTCAATATATATATATATATATATATATATATATATATATATATATATATATATATATTTTCAAGTTGCCAGTAACAAAACCTGACACTTCATGTGCTACTGAAAGGTTACAAAGACATGAAGAGAATGAATGAAAGCTGGCCGTTTCTATCTACAATAGTGTATGGCGGACCTTTCTCTTTGTTATTGTCTTCTTTCAAATACTGGAAGCAGTTATGGTAAGATATTTATTCTTATTTGAAAAGTGGTTTAATGCCCATGAGTATAATATGTGTTAAAAGAAACCGAATATAAATTATTAATTGATCATGAAATAATTGTACAATGATGGGGATATGCTACGGATTCACGAAATTTTAATCACAATCTTACATGGCCAGAGAGTGAACAATTCAGATAATTGTTCTACTGCTTAGCCACTGTTTGCCCTTGGAACTACATGAAAATCGGAAAGCAAAAAAAATGTATTTCAGTAACTAAGCCTGAGTGAGAAACAAAGATCGCTAATCAATATAATAAATGTAATATATTCTAACGAACAGCTGATTCAATAATTTCTTAGAAATTAATATAATACAAATAAAGATTGAAACAAACATTTCAATGAAGCACTGCCTGCATTTTTTATACATATTTTATGCTTTCTATTAATAAACTTCCTAAAGTGAATATTGTTTTATGGTTCATGAACTTAACAACGTGATCTCAACAATGAAATATAATTGTTATGACATATTTGGAAAACACTTCAAAAGTGCTGTTGCTCGTTCTTTTGGGCCCTGCTGCCTACCATGAAAGTCACCAGAGAAAAACAAAGACCATTTCCCTAACAATTTAAGAGATAGAAACAACATTTTCCCTTTCCTCCTGCACAAAATATTCACTGTTCGAGCAGTTAGTTATATTTGCATTTCACTGGAAGCCACAGCAGAAGAGTTCATTGCTTCTGGAATAAAAATCTTGCAAGGAAATCTTAAAACGAATTTGATGTTTTCCCTGATGATACAATGTAGATTTTAGGCACCGAGAGTCTATAATGAAAACACAAAACGACATTTTCTATGGTGAACAGCATCTGACTATAATTTGCTTACGAGAAAATGTGCTCTAACATTAATGACGTATCATAAAGAAACCCATTAACCTACATAAATGTGTTTTGCATTCTTAAGCTATAATTTTAAACTTTCTCATTTAGATTCTTCAAGATTTAATCTAATTTTCATTCTAAGCCGTTGCTGTATTCCAATGACAGTTGAAGTTATATTCAGCCCCTCAAAACCTGAATGATAACCATATTTTTTATTTAAAAAAAAAATCAAGTTTACATATATCAATTTAAGTGCATGAAATCTTTCAGTATTGAAAGGGACAAAATTTCATTTAAAAAAATACCATTTTTAAAAAGAAATAAATACACGCGTCGTAAATCTTACGTTATCAAAGAACGAACTCAGAGCTCAGTTACTCGTGCGCATCAAAATCCCAGCTGCATCCCAGTATAAAGTAAACAACGCCATGAAATCGTATTCACACAGTGTATTCCAAACAAGGTTTGAACCTATGATTACGAGCACCGAAACAGAGGGCCCTATTTATGAGGCAACTACGGAGAAGTGAAAAATTGGGGATCAGAGTGAAAGCGTAGATGAAGAATTACCAGAAGTGAGTAGTTACGTCATTGTACACAGATATTCACTTGTAAACATTTATTACTAAATTCCTCCATTATGAGGAACGGGCTTATTGGTGCAAATTCTTGACACTAATTATTCTGTTAATAATGCTCTACATTTTCTTGCATTATTTTTCAGAAATGTGAAAAAAATAGAAACATTCTTAAGAATAATAATTCAAGTAAGTACAAAAATAATGAAAATAAAACGCCTTTCGAGTTGTATGCTGCCTGTTTTCCATTTGAAATTGTATTTTGGACTCTCATGGCACTTGCTTCGAGATATAAGAACCACAATCTTCGTACCTTCTTTCGTACGCTCTGGTTTCCACACAATATAGTCATCGGCATCAAACTGTAAACTATGTGAACAGAGAAATGAAACACGAATAACTTACTTCTATAACCAGTTTCCTCACACGTTTCATGCAACAGAAATACTCCATAACAGAAGCATGTGCAATTATAGTCCACACTTAATGAACTAAATATGAACACGAATCAACAAACAGCTCACTGGGTGAACATTTAAGTTCTTTTAATATGTAACCAGAGTTAATGTCAGTTTTATCTACTGGGTGAAGGGTCTGTCTTCTTAACGAAATTAAATGTCATTTTTACTATTAAGGGGCCTTTAAACGGACTCTTTTTACTCTGTGATTGGGATTTACTTTGTTTGGGCTTTACTTTCACTTGCTTACTTGAGATACTCTTCGTGGTATTTGACTTATTTTTTCCGGATGCCTTTTTAGAGATCAGCTGTTTTTTGGACCCTGATTTCGATTTTGTTTCTCCAGATAAAGACTTCTTTTTCGTAGACGCTGACTTTACTTTCTCTGTCTTTAGGTTTTTGTGGGCAGCTCGCGGTTTTATTTGGACAGATTTTTGTTTAACGATCACCTTCTTTGCTATTTTACTCTTGGATGGCTGAGCAACTACTTTTTTACCTGCTTTCGACTGCTTTGGATCTACACCAATTCTCCTCTTATTGATCTTCCCACTTGCAGAAAACACAAATCTATCGGGATCTAGCTTCAATTTGTGGGTCTCGAAGTAAGCTCTTAGTTCATTTCTCGTTCGGAACCTCTTTCCCTCTGGACTGTGGAGAAAAAAAAAAAAAAATAAAGGCTTTATAGAACATAAAATTATTTCTACACTAATATTAGCTACATATTTAAAAAGTGTTGCAAATTAAGTAACCGAACCCGTATAAGACAACGTAAGTATTTTATAATGAAACTCTTCTAAATTGACTTTAATTCCAATTAAAACTCAAACTCGACACAGTTCTACAAAAAAGAGAAATTTCTATCGATAACAAACTGCTAGAGTCACTTCAATTTTGAAGGGTGGAGTATAAGTAGCACAGGTAGTGGACAGTGAAACAAACACCTGGTAGAAATTTATATTTAATAAGGTGTTGGGTACCTTTGGCGGCCAGTATAGCACGAATACGATTTGGGAAGGATAGACAGAGGTCCTGCCGTTCTTCTTGAAGCACAGTAACAAGTTCAGCACATGCATGTGGTGGATAGATCCTCTAACAAACCGCATTCAAGTTCAATAATGTTGAGATCCGGCGATTGAGCAGGCCATAGCACATGTTCACCCTCACTATCATGTTCATCGAACCACTTTGCAACAAGATTAGGAGTGTGAATGGGGAAGTTATCATCCGGAACACTGCACCACCCCCGGAAAATGTGTTCAAAGCATAGGACGTAAATGGTTCTCCAGAATGTTCCTATAGTTCTTGACAGTGACACGGCTCTAGAACAATTAATGGGCGAAAAGTCTGCCATGATATTGCATCCCAAACAATCACGGATTCGCTTCCATGTCTGACTGTGGGTATCAAGCAGTCTGTGTTGTATGAATAGAGGGGCTTCTCCAGACGAACACTCTCCCTATTGTTTGTAAAACAGTGTAGCTGTACTCATTCGAGAATATGACACGTTTTAAGTCGTCCGACGTCCAGGTTTTATGCTTCTGGCACCACTGAACACGCTTTGTGGCATTTGTGCTACTGATGAAAGACTTCGGTTTCGCAACCCTGCTATGGATGTTGGCCTTCTACACGTATCGACGGACTGTTTTCGTGCACATATCTTCTGTGATGTGTGTATTCACTTCTGCGATGATTGCCAATGCTGTAGTTTTCCGTTTTCGTGCAACAATTCTAATCAATGTCCTGACGTCCCTTTCAGACAACTTCCGTTTTCCCCTACAATTGCTCCTCCTGGATGTGGTTCGTCCTTCCTGTTCATATGCACACATCAGTCTGGATAGTGTAGCTCGTGAGACGTCGCAAAGTGTTGCACTTTTGAACACAGTTGCAGACCTGCTAGACGCGCCCCTACTATCTGTTTTCTTTTGAAGTTGGATATGTCCTCGATTATACCGCTCCACACACAAAATTTGACGTTCACTGACGAGCCTCTTCTACTGGAGGGACTACCAAGGACCCGCACACGTGATTCATTGCCCAAAAGTACGATATAAACTACCAGATGGCTCTAGTGAGCTCCGCGAACATCCTATGCTATTTGCGCAGGTGTTTGAGTTTCAATGTCCACTACCTGTAGCTCTAAAAGACGGATATGTACGAATAATAATAAAACATAAGCTTTACAAAATTACTAAGTGAAATGTTATAGTGGAAGATAAAGTGAAAGCACTGAAATTGACGGGAAGAAAGGTGGAGAAAAACACTGTTTTTGGTAGGAATTTGGTGGAATGAAAACTATCTTAATAATTACACTAATCGAAAACACAATTTTAATATCTTATGTATCAATTTCTATACATATAGATATTTAGCCTCCTGAAAAATGTATTTAATTGAATATCAAAAAATGTAAATGAATATTAATTTGACCTTCCATTTGTTGACATTTCAAAGCGTGGAAGAGTAAAATAGAAATGAATTGTACTCGACAACATTCTTCATCTTAATGTTAGAAACAAGACTTTCTCTGTTTGCCACAAGTACTTCATACTGAGAAAGAAGCGTAGAAAGTCCATTTACACCAAAGGAGCAAACTTAGTTTTCTCGACAAACTCCAAGTTCGTTACATTGGTTTGATCTCTAGCTTCTAAGAGAGCTCTCCATTGACTTCTGTCCTCAGCCAAATGGACCCATTTTCTATTTTGTATTCCTATTTCTGCAAGATCTAATATTGTCCTCCCATTTGCGCCTAGGTCTTCCTAACGGTCGTTTTCCGATTGGACTTCCCAGTTAAAACTGAAAGCGTTCATGTTTTCTTTCATTTTAGTTATACGACCTGTCCACCTCAGCCTCCTAGTCTTGATGACCCTAATAATGTTTAGTAAATGATATAAATTACGGAATTCCTCGTTATGAAGTTTCTGGTATTCCCCATTCCCGTTCCTCTTGGGCCCGAGTATTCACCTCAGGATCTTGTTCTCAAATATTTTCTGTCTACGTTCTTCCCTCACAGTAAGTGATCCTGTTTTGTAACCATACAGGACCGCACGCATGATTCTAGTTTTATATATTTTAAGTTTTAAATTACTTGACAGAATTCGGGAGGGCACTTAAGTAGAAATTTCTTTGTTTCAGCAACGAAATTACTAGCTTTACAATATTTCGATCGCGTAATTTCACGTAAACGGTGCAATGCGTCTACTATACATGTAACACGACACATTTGATACTGAGACATTTTAAACAAAATTACGTGCACACTTTTAGATAATGTAAGAACGCAATAAATCATTGTTAATGCTGATCGAGAACGAGAAAGAAGTGAGACCTACATCGAATGAAAACTTAAAATTTGGTGAGAATTTCTTGATTGGCTGGAAAAGGTTCTTTGTGGTGGACTCAGATTTCAAGCTTGGAACCCCAAAAGTTAACTTGAAAACACTGAGCAACTCCTCATCAAATTTCTATGATCTGGTGGAGCACCAAACATCCAAAGCCCTAGTCATGAGTTTCGATAGAGATCAAAAATTATGGGTCTCCAGTTCTTGTAATTTAAACATTATGCCAGAATTTGTCAAGAGATCCTTGATCAGTATTCAAAAGTACTTTGCGTGTGTAATAAAATCTCTGAGTTTAACGTCCTATGATTATGCCCTTTAGGCTAAGGGGAACGATAATTAAGGCAAATGAATGATGATGGAAGAATTGGTGGAATGAGAAAGTGGAAGAAAACGAGAGTAACCCGAAAAACCCATGAGCACGATATTGTTTACCACAAACTTACATGGCTAGGGATGGAACCACGGGCCTCACGCACCAGAGGTAAACGCTTTACCAGCAAACCATCGTGCTCCTTACTTTCTGTGTGTGCTTACTTTATTGACCTAAATCTAATACAAAGAATTGATTGTTAAATGATAGTTTATCTGTTGGAGTCCAGCATCCCCTTCTCAGCATTGGGATATATCAGATGTGGGCCTACAGTTTAAAGTGGAATCCGAAATACCGTAATGCGTTCCAATTTTAATGTTCGCCCACTTAGGAATCGAACCCGGGATCTCATGCAACAAAAACGCAAGCGCTAGCCACTAAACTAACGAGAAGGGTAGAATGATTCTTGAGACGAAAGAAAGGATCTCAAGAAAATCTAGGATTACCTCTAAGTTCATGTGTTAAGACCTGAGATAATCCTCGAGAACTATTTAAAGGCAATACCAATACAAAAGGACTCCACTCATTCTTTTGAGCACATGATGGCTCAGTGTTAGTGTTCATCTCTAACATAGGAGGTCCCTGGTTCAATTCCAGTCTATATAGGCTTCTCAGGATTTCCATCTTCTTTCACCAGTTCATCCATAGTTATTCATTTCCCTGCTTGTGCCATCACTCTATAACAATCATTTCCAACTGGATGCTCTGTGACGTTACAGTCTGGTGCTCCGTCTCTCAGTAAACCATACGGTGAGGGGAAGAAGAAGACAGTTGGGTCATTCCACGTCAACTCAACACAATTTTAGAGGAAATTCTGACTTGACATTTCAGATTCTAAAGATGTTTGGTACAGTTGTTGGGCTCATAGGCCTATGAAAAAAATATCAAGTTTTTGGTCGCTTACTACATTGGTTCTTAAATTATTTAATTTTGAATTTTGAAAATTTCGAGAAAATTCGACGCGTTTTGAAATCTTTAATGAAGTGCAGAGTAACAACCAATTAAGATACAGACCTGGGAATCGTATTGTTTTAAAGCGCTTTTAATGGCCTTTCATATGAGATGCTACTTGATAGGGTTATTTTGAAAAAAAAAAGATCAAAATTTATCTTTTAAATTTTCAAAACTAATTTTTTCAAAAAGTGACAATTTTAAAATTTTGAAAAAATTCTCAAAATAAGTTCATGTCTCCTTACATCGCCCGAAGTTTTGCTCTGGGATCTCCATGGTGTCAGGTGTTACAGTGCACAACACACACACATATTCAGGGAAAAGTGCAAAATATGTTAAAAATAAATAAATAAATAAATATTTACACTTGCATCACTTACTAATGAAGTTACCAGAAAGGTACACTCATGTCCAAAATGATTGTCGCATATCTATAACTGTCTTCTTGTAAGAATATAATTTGATAATGATTTTGCAAGGTACATTTAATACTGATACTATGTGCATAATCAGGAAATGTATATTTGTGGTAAATTTCATAGGAAGAGAATTATAAATACGAAAATTAGAATGAGTAAAACAAAATGTTGTTAAATGGACAAGAAAGTTTTATTTTCGTTTTATTGTTCTTATTTACTGGTCTTTTGACATGAAATTTTCCACATACATGTCTTTGCCGATTATACAGATACTAACATTGCGACAATAATTTTGGACATGAGTGTACCTATTCTGTTATTAAAACTGATAAAAGTTTATCTTTGCAGAATTTCCAATGGCAGATCTTGCCACTGTAACTGTGTTTTTGCTGGTAAGAGTGGTACACATTTAGTCTGTGTGTACACCACACATTAAAATGTAAAACTCATGATAGAAAACAGCAGAATGAAATCAATTACTAGCGGTAAGATAACTACATACAAGTACTGTTTACAAAGGATGGTTTGCAGACCGCTAGTTTTCAAAATGTGTTTCATGCTCAGATGTAAACAGTATCAGAACAATTTTGGTACAGTCATTTGATGAAAACGGTATTGAGACACTTACTTTCAGCCAGTTGGTCTCTGTCGATGTGTGTAACTTGGAAATACTCCAAAAACCAGTTCCCCAATTTGTGTATTTATTTTGTAAGAGGCTACCTGCCTTACTTCGTCATGACTTCATCGCTAAACAGCAGAGTTCTTTTTTTGATTAATTTGAAGAACACTTGTAGCGTTCAGTTTTTCCCCCTACAATATTTTGAATGTTCTGTTTATAATGTTTTTGTCTGTTTTCATTTGTTTATGTAATTCTGATTATGGTTTACTTTTTGATTTGGTGTGTTTTTGAGATTGTTTAACTAGTGTCTTTACAATTGTCAAAATTAGTCTTTATAATTTGTATGCTGTGCTTTTGAAAAGAATTTCCGCAAAGAAAGAGAGTAAGTTGAACTGTTCACCGTCCTGAATTGCGCGGCAAAAGTAGACAAGATTGGAATATTTTACTTATTTCAAATTAATTGTAAAAATTAATAAATTGATGAGCAGGATAAGTATATCTTTTAAAGAAATTGAAAGAATTGTGCATTTTATTCTTCAAAGTTATGAACGAAAACTAAGTGAAAATGCAAATTTAAAAATTAGTAAAAAACATCATGGTTTTACTTTGAAAGTAGACGGATATTGATATAATTATAGTGCTAGAACGTGGTGTTTGCACTTATAATTAATAGTATTGTTCAAAAAATCGAAAAATACTAAAGAGACTTATCTGCATTTTTTAAGTATTACAACACAGCTGCAAAGTATTACGTGTATTAGTTACTACGGGAAAATTTCGGCATACAGTATTATCTGTAATGTAAGTGTTAAATAAATTGAATATTTTATTGTCCTTCAGTAATGACCGATATAGTATTTTCTTTTCACAATAACTATGGTTCAGATTTAATAGAAGGTGTCATGTGGCAACGAAATTATAATAGCACAAGTCTTGAAGCAACGAACCTGAATACGTGAAGTAAAATTAGTTAATTGATAAGTTTTTCTTCTTTTTATAACAAGTGGCGACCCATGCTAAAATATGTTATGTTTTATATCTTGGCTAGTATGTTTATAAATAATAAGAAGACAACGCAAAACAGAATATTGCCAAGTGTTTCCCAAAATACAATTTCCGTTGCAATACATAATACACTTGCTGGAATCAGAGGTGGCTGTCATTTGTGATATTTCTGAGAATTACTCATTTGTTTTGCAAGATGAAGCACAGTCATATCATTGGTTGAATACATAGGCCACAATTCACCCTTTTGTTGTGTATCTTAAACAGGATGTACTAAAACACTTCAATTATGTAATAGTATTAGATGCCTGCACCACAACACTGCTACTGTCTACATATTCCAGACAAAAAAAAATTGATTCAGTTCCTGAAATCAAAGTCTGAATCATTACCAAGTAAAATGTACTATTTTTCAGATGGGTCGGTTGCCCAATATAAAAATATTTCTAAAAAATAGCAACCTGTGTCGTCATAAAGAAAACTTCAGAGTTGAAGCTGAATAGCATTTTGTAGCCACAGCTCATGGGAAGGGTCCATTTGATGGACTTTGGGGAACAGTTAAAAGACTGGCAGCCAAGACAAGTCTTCAAGAGCCATATGAAGAGCAAATAGCTACTCCCAGGCAACTCTTTGTATGGACTGATAAGAATATCTCTAATATAGACTTTACGTAGTAAGCCTTGAGGAATACATTACAACTGCAGAACAAATGGCCAATCGATACAGTAAAGCTACAGCTATTCCAGGTACACAACAATTCCATATTTTCATACCCCTAAAGGATTGGACAAAGATAATTGTTAAATTATTTTCCAATTCAACCATTACAACCACCTATTCTATAGCAACTTCAGTGCTATCAATGGATATGTAACTTCCTTCTACAGTGAAAGATGGTGGATAAGCTATGTTCTGGCAAAAGATGAAAAACAACAGATATTATAAGTGTCTTTCCTAGACCATTCAAGACCATCACTTTTTATTTTCCTATCCTACAGCACCTGATATACTGTGGTTTCCCACTGCAGATGTGATATGCATAGTTAATCCAGTCACAGCAACTGGTCGAACATAGGCCTATCTTTACCAAAAAAGGAAGTGAAAAAAATTGTGGAGGCATTCCGGCAGTTCAAGACTTGTCACCGGAGATAGTAAGTGATATAAGTGTAAATATAATAATTTAATTTTTTTTCCAGCAAAATGTAAATATTTTGCATTTTTTCCTGAATATCTGTGAATGTTATGCACTGTAAATACTGATCCCATGGGGATCCGAGAACAAAAATTTGGGCGATGTAAGAAGACATTATAAACTTATTTTGAGAATTTTTTTTTCAAAATTTTAAAACTGTCACTTTTTGAAAAAAAATGAAAATATTATAAAGCAAATTTTGATCTCTCTTTTTTTTTTCTTTTTAGACAACCCTATCAAGTAGGCCATTAAAAGAGATTTTAAACGATACCATTCCCACGTCTGTATCTTAATTAGTTGCTACTCTGCACTTCATTAAAGATTTCAAAACGCATCGAATTTTCTCGAAATTTTCAAAATTCAAAATTAAATAATTTAACAACCAATGGAGTAAGAGACTTAAAATTTCATATATTTTTTCATTGGTCTAGGAGACCAACAACTTATCAAATTTCACCGAAATCCAAACAGGTCAGTCTGTATCACTGCGTTGAGTTGACGCGGAATGACCCAGTTAATTTGGTGTTGTAAAAGAACAATGGTGACATGTACGATAGAATAGTCCACGGTTTTTGTCCAAAATCTCAACTAAACAAGAGAAGTATTATGTTCTGCATATTATATCAATAGGAGGCTTAAATTTGGTCATTTGAAATTAGATATTTATAAGATTGGAGCTGATTGGATTATTTAAAGAAGCCTTTTAAATCAAATGTCGGTTCCTCGTGGCCTGTCACTTGTATTCTGAAAGAGGTGAGAATTTACACATCTCTTATAATATATACCTATGTTATAGAACTGATGTTATAGTGTGTTATAGTAAAAATGTAACAGACAAGTACTTGCAGTGATTTCATATATTATTAACCTAGGTTGGTATTTTGTTTTAACTGATCTTGCGATGTAGCTGTTTTTAATATTGACCGTTTAGAGTATTTCTAGATTGTTCGGATTAGCTTAAGGTACGTTTCAGATTAAAATGTTAAATGTTAAATGAACGTATTTATGATATGTTATGCGGTATTTTGGGGAAACTTTATCACTGTTTTGATACGGCAGAACAGTAATGTGTTGGTAAATGTTAAGTGCAATTTAAAGTAATAGATAACATGTATTTGGTATTATTTTTAATGTGTTTAAGTGTGTGTTTGTGTAGTGAATGTTTGTTATGTAAATTTTAACTGTATAACAGGAAAGGTTAAATAGATTATACTTGACATAGATGATGATGATAACTAAATTTAGAAGACCACTAGGTAAGTGCAGCAATTTTTGACATAAATACTAATAATTTTATGAATATTTGATTTTTGATTATTAATCGCGACTAAAATTTACAGTGTACTGACTAACGTGGATATTGACGTTGTCACTTAAAAGTTTAATTAAACTCTAGTTTTGTTTTGCTTTTTACTTTGACTTCCACTGACTTTGATGAAATGGACTGAAGTATTTATATAAGAAAGATGCTTGCACTGCAGCTTGCCTTCAAAATTTGAGTCAAAATCATACGCGCGTATTAGATTTTTCTGAAGAAATCTTAATTAAACAATACTTTTTAAAAGTGAGCATTATGTCAACACTTCAGAATTTACGTAACTTACATTACGCTGTTTGCTGTAACATGTTTGTGTTGCACAACAAAACGTAAAATTACAAAATGCTTACATTTACATAAATTTTTCAGACAACGTATAACACTGAAAACATTTACAGACTGTGTTCTGTGAAACTGAAATTTTAAAACAAACCCAAATTTTGATATATATATATATATATATATATATATATATATATATATATATATATATATATATATATATATATATATATAAAGATTAATATACACAATATTATCAATGAGAATGAAATGTTAAACTCTTTGACAATATTAAGGATACGGGTTCTGATACGCAAAACATCAACATGTACTGACTTAGGCATTTAAATTCATTAGGATTTTATTTTCAGTTTAATTAAGTTTTGTTTGGAAAAAGGGAATTATGTTCATTACGTGGAAATTTAATTTATATAGACATTAACCCAATGTGCTCTGTGGTAGTAAATAATTCGGTAATTATTAACATAGTATGGTTAGAACTAATATTAGACACTTTAGTAATAAACAAGTTTCCTCAGCATGAGCAAATAGTCAGGATTTTTACTTTGCTTTTCCGAGAATTGCAGTTGTCGAACTGCCTTGGATAAATATAAAACAGCCTCTCGAGTGAAAATTTATATTGAAGTCCGTAATTGTCAGGAATTTGCCCTCCAAACGCTACAAGGCATACTACTCATAAACTGCCAAACACATGCTTCTTCCAATTCCTCCCCTTCTGTGATCAAAACCGTGTGCTCCTACGTCATACGTTGGACACTTGGAAATTGTTGTCTTTTCATTTACCCCAACAGAAGAAACTAAAGATTTCATTTTGTCTTACTAGTAGAAACAGACTGAATTCCTTACAACTGCTTGTAGAGCAAAATGTTCTCAATTCAGCAATCAACTTGTTATATACAAAGGAACCAATTCTGCTTTAATTTTACACTTAATATTATCATTATTATTATTATTATCTATCTACATAATATTAGTGACGCATATACGTCTCAAATTAATTGCTACATATTTCTTGGAAATTTATTTCACCTATAATGTTTTCATTTTTTAACAGAATATAAAAAATAATAATAATAAAATACGGAACGAACCTGTAGTAACAAACATCAATTCTTCCGGCTGAAGAACCATTTTGTCTTTGTACTTCTTTTCGCCTCCAACCTTCTGGCACGTATACCGATTTGTCACTGGTTGTTGACACTGAAACAACACACATACCAAACAGTTGTTTCAAATGTACAAGAACAGAACAACGATGAACTAAGAGAAAACAGGAAAAAAAAAATGGTCATTGAACTAGCAAGATCTCGAACACCTTACTCAGGGTATTCTATCAGTATGTGCCTACTGGTATTTGACACCTATGAAATAACTTGGTAAGTATGTGAATATACAGAGCACCAAAGCTCAACAAAAATATCCATGATTAGTTCCTCATGGGGTTGGCTGGTTTAAACTAGCTGTTAAAAAAAAAGTTTAAATAAAAAAAAAACGAAAAATGCTTTAAATCATGTAAACTTCATGGTGACGTTTCCACATATCAAACCATTTGCATTAGTTTTATCTCTTTTTCACCTTTTAATCAAGGCGTCCCTTGTTCAATTCTCGGTCGAACCACAACCCTTCTTTCAAGTGTAAACCAAGTAGTGGTTCGGATGTCACTTTAAGCGAGTCTTCTCCTTGATAACCTCGATATTACATAAGGATGTTAAAACTAAACATATGAAACGAAAACAATTTGTTATTTTTGCTTCCCTGAATGCATGTTGTTTTATAAAGAAGCCAAGGTTGCTTAAATATATTGATAGAAATTGCCAAAATTTATCGATTACCTACGTAGCTTCCAACATTAGCTTGGATTGGACTTTCAGTTTTAATTTTATTGAATATCTCCATACTAAATTTGTATTTTAATCCCTCATTTTTAACGTGCTGACTATGATACGTTAACTTTAAAATTTTACATATCACGCAATATCGAATTTTCCCAATGGCTAAGGTGGGAGTTTCTCGATTTATAATTGTTTCACTTGTGCAACTGTTTATCTTTTTGTCCTTGTGAAATGACTCTTGACGATTATATTACAAGTATGTAAAGATCAGTACAACGTATTTTTACCAGGAGTGCTTCGTGAGTGAGTTGGCACTAATCGTATTTATGGGCAATTGGTTCCGGTGTCGAGTCCAAATCGAGGACAACTTCTCTCGGATGTAAGCCGAGAAGCGGTTTGGATTCCGCTTTAAGCTTATGTGACTTAATGTGATGTGGCTTATGTGACCACGTTGTTGCATAATAACACTAAAGTGAAACAAACTTATTTCTGTCCATATGTAATAAATATATACAGCAAATTATTTAAACCAAAAGAAACGGGTTTAAACAACAAAAAAAGGTTTTTAGGTTTCTTCGAAAAAAAACAAAAAAAAAAAAACATGGTTTTTACTAATGGTTTTTGCCAACCCTGCTCGACATACCAGTAGGTGGACTTTCAAGTGACGCTTTACGAAATCAAACAAAATAATATACTAGTAGCGCAATCGTTATAACAGCATTCGGCAATCGGGGAGACTGGAGTTTGTCTATTGTCCAGATTTTTCTAATTCTGTCCATCAAATTACCAAATAACAATAAACCTGTATAGAATAACGCAAAGAGTGAAAAAGTGACTAACTGGACCGGAACTCGAATCCTAGACCTCCGGCATACCGTGTCGATGCGTTAACCACTACGTCATCTAGTCCACTTCCCAGAACAGCCAGTCACTCTCTCAGTGTCGAGGTCGGTGCTTTCATCTCGGACAACGTGAGTTGTACCACAGACTTCTGCTGTGATTGGACAATCCTGTGTTTATATACCGAGGTACTCAGTCTAGGATTACTTTTGTTCACTGATAATTATTTCTTCCTGTAGTACGTCCGTCCATTGTCTTTATTTTCACGTTAATAATGGATTCCTGTCATCTTTCTAATCCACTAAACTTCTGTCCTATCTGTGTATGAATCTTAGGACACATCTCCCCATGCTTTCTTGTGTAATCTGTTGACGAGAATATCTAATTTATCAGGATCCGATCTGTATATCAATACAAGTGGAATATATTCCCTGAAAACTTTTCGCTTCAGATACATTGTCGTTTTATTTTTAATATGATTTTTTCCCATTCTGTTGTTAGTTTCAATTCGTCAAAAACTTTCAAAAATCATAAGTGTCATCTTCAGTCAGGTGAGAAGGTATGGGAGAATGGTTTCTCCTTGTTCAAATAATTAGGTGCATTCAATTACTTATCCTTAAAAAAAAAAAAAAAAAAAAAAAAAAAAAAAAAAAAAAAAAAAAAATCATCAATAAGAAACCATTCTACCTCACTTTATAAGCAAATGAAAACATTGATCGAAGGCTAACAAGATAACCAACTAACTCTCTGGCCTATGAAACCTGGCCAGAAATGCCGCGTTCACAAAAGCTCTCCAGTACTTTCTATCCTTAGAAAACTGGATCCAGTTTCTACTTTGTATTCCCATTTCTGCGAGACCCATTTTAATACTATCCTCCCATCCGCGCCTAAGTCTTCCTAATGGTCGTTTTCCGACTGATCTTCCAGTTAAACTTTGAAAGCGTTCATACTTTCTCCCATTCTGGCTACACGACCTGCCCACCTCCTAGATTTGATAGCCTTAACAATGTTCGGTAAACCGTGTAAATTATGTAGTTCCTCGTTATGAAGTTTCCGCCATTCCCCATTCCCGTTCCTCTTGGGTCCGAATATTCGTCTCAAGATCTTGTTCTCAAATACTTTCAGCGTACGTTCTTCCCTCAGAGTAAGTGATCATGTTTCGCAACCATAAAGAACAACAGGCGTGATTATCGTTTCATATACTTCGAGCTTCAAATTCCTCGACACGATTTGCAACAACAAGAGATTTTGAACTGAATAATATCACGAATTCCCTTCTATTACTCGACATTTAATTTCTTCGTGAATATAGTTTTCATCTATTAATACTGATCCTAGGTATTTGAAAGTATCCATTTTATCAGAAGTATTATTCGATATTTTAACGCATCCATAATTTGCAGTACGGTATTACGGTCCCGACGCTCTTCCATGTATTTAGTTTTCTCTGCATCTACTTCTAAATCCATGTCCCTGCAAGCGTTTAATAAGACCTCTGCATTTCTTTCTATTGTTCTCTTATCATTTCCTATTAAATTTATCATCAGCATACGCCATAACCTGGTGAACACCATTCAGCTCTAGGTTCTAATTGCTGTCTTTTTTTTTTTTTTTTTTTTTTTTTATAGCATATTCCAGGACAAAAATGAATAATAATGGCGATAACGCATCTCCTTGTTTCAGGCCATTTTCGACGTGAAGGCTAACAAGCAGAAAGATAAACGAAAAATTGAAGAAATAATAATAAAAAATAATAATTCCTGAGCACCAATTGCATTACATGAAGCATTTTCTTCTGAATTTCTTTGGTCCAGCTTAATATCTGTTTATTTATTCTTTAAAACTGTCATTTTATAAAAAAAAAATAATGCGTCTCAGATAGATGTAAATATTTTCTTCCCTTAATTTTGTATGATCTGTTTCTATCCCTGATTTCTCGAGAAGTTATGGGACATCAAATATTACCTTAATATATGTCAATCATATAATAATTGCTGAAATTTTTATGGATGTTTTCATCTTCCTTAACAATTATTATAGATTCACGTACACCAAGGTTAGTCAAAATTAATATTTACAGCCATGCGTTAATTTAATTCCTTAAGTTATTACTGAACATTTGTATTTTAATTTTTTCTTATGGTCATTTTCAACCCAGCTTTGTTGCTATTTTGTTTTGTACTACAGTTCTGCAAAGTTGTCTGCACAAAGAACAAGACAACAAGCATTCTGAAGGTGGTAAGATGCTCTCCGTTTATATTTTATCGCTTTTCTCTCAATTTAGAAACCACAACATACTCTAGTATGCTATCTTTTTGTCATAGGTACTGAGAATTCAAAAACAAGAAAGCATCTCATTGTATCCCCTACAAGTAAATTAAATTCCTTCAATATCTATATTTATATAAAAGAAACGTCACTATGTTTCTAAATTCATACCTCTTGAAGCACCCGACTGATTTCAATCAAATTTTCAACATAAT
This sequence comes from Thermobia domestica, assembly GCF_964235325.1. NCBI lineage: Eukaryota > Metazoa > Arthropoda > Insecta > Zygentoma > Lepismatidae > Thermobia > Thermobia domestica. The sequence continues at coordinate 289,560,811 of NC_137461.1, read as the reverse complement.
AGGGCCGGGGATGTTTTTTTACAATTTCACTTTGACGATGGAACTTAGGCAAGGGAGGAAGATACATAAAAATGATCGAAAATAACCTCTATTAGTGTCGAACCCATAGTTTTCGACACTAATAACACATGAGAGACCACATTCATGAAAGAGTTGTGATTTATGAACCGTTGTTTCCTATTGTGTGCCGTTAATTGACTTCACTTTGGACGCCTTGTCTTTCGAAAACAAAGCGGAATCTGCCCCATGTTTATGAACGTTTTGAAGTCAGCAATCATATGCTAGCGTGTGGACTTCCAGTTCTATTTGAAAACATAATGCTTTGTACCAAGTTGGCAACACTAATACAATAAACTCAAATGTTGATTAGTTTCATTCTCTATGAGAGTGTAAATGTATTTGCACAGGTATAATTCCACTTGATTCATGTAATATTGAACATTTCCATTCACTTTCGTACAGTGAGCCTTTGGAGGGACTCAACATTTGAACACCCTGTATCTCGGAAACGAAGCGACATCGGACCCATGTTTATAGGAACATTTTTACTTATTTAGATGTCTGCAATCACCTCGTCACTTTTAGCCATGCATTTATGTTACATCTTATATATATATATATATATATATATATATATATATATATATATATATATATATATATATATATATATATATATATATATCCTTCAACAGCTACGTATATAATACACATTAATTATACTTTTCATAAAAAAAAATATTCTAATTACTTACTTTTCATTCTTTTAGCATCATCCATTTTGATACTTTTTTTGCTTCTAGTTTTGAGTGTTCGCAATATAGGCTGTTTCTTTGATGAAGCGATTCGCTTTCTTAGTCTCAAAATTACATTGTTCTCTTGACTTTCTTTGGCTAATTGAAGACGTACGCTTTTCCTTACAGCAAGTTCTTCTTTTGACGCTTTAACGTTGTCATTGCTTTTGACGCTTCTTTCTTCAGCTGCACGACGCTTCTTTTCCGCTGGGCAACTACTGACTGGTAGTTTCCGTTTCTTTTGATTCTGAAACACCAAGAAACAAATGAAAAGATTAAAGACAGAAACAATATAATATTCAATTGAAGTTAAAATGGTGAGTATGATGAGTGTTTAAAAGTCTTGCTCTGTATTCGACAGTTGAAGCTCAATCTCTCAGGCACTATTGATTAATCTATCTATCCATCTATATTATATATACCGGGAGCGGGAGGGCGTCAACTTTGAAATCTTAAATACAAACTTCCATTTCTTATTGCAGATGCCGCTTTTTTTTGGGGGGGGGGGAATCTACGTAACTTTTGTAATGAACATTTTCTTCGTTGCATGATAGATGGCGCTCTAATCGACAAAAATCAAAATAGGTTACGAATAGTTGAAAAATAATATCTCAAAAAATACATATCAGATTAGGAAAATTAGAGTAGATTGTTTTGATATAGTTTCAAGTACTATCAAGTGACACCATAGTTGATTCCCTCAGCGCCATCTCAGGAGGTTAGAAAGGCAGTTAATCTACAATCTGTAATGAGAAACTGGTGTTTTACAACAAAAACACTTGATTCTCCAGAACATAATACATTATTTTGTCCACATTGTTGATGTAATTTCTGTCACAGATGTAGGCGAAAATTCACATCAGTTTGAAAATTCATAGTCTGTTTCGTGAATGATTTAAAATGTAATTTCAGCGTTCTCCAAGAACAACGATATGGATGTAGTAATAATTTGTTCCCTTCGGGGTGTACCCCTTGCCTCTCACCATCGAGGTGCTTGTTTTTTGGAGAGTCTCCTTGCATCTCACACATCTCCATTGTTTATTGAAACAAATGTTCGAAATGGCGCCTCTTTTTCCGCAATACACATTGTACATGCTACACCTACAGCGAGAGTCTAATCACGGACTGCGACGCATGATGGTAGTTCTTCCTTCATGAACGGTAATTTGAATGGTAAAAAATGTATCGAAGAAAATAGTCACCATTTTGAACATTTTCTTATCATTTGTCAGCGGTGTTTACCCATTTTAATTTTTGTCGATTACAGCGCCATCTATCACGAACCGAAAAAATGTTCAATACAAAAGTTACATACTTTTTGCCAGAGAATCCGAATATGTAAATAAAAAATTGGGTTTCCTATTTAAAATTTCAAAGTTGACCCCCCTCCCATTCCCGAGGGGTGGGACAGGGG